>NC_134117.1:1522500-1800000 GCF_040939455.1 Microcebus murinus
CCAGGGAGAAGGTGGCGTCCTGCTTCTCTGAGTTACAGCTGGCACCCTCCCCTGTCTTCTTCTCGCCCCCTCTACCTTTGCTTTTCAGCCCTTAACGTGACGTTCTATGACCTTCCGGGCACTGGCTGAGGGCATCCTCTCAAATGGCCCCTGGCAGAGGGTATGTCCCTGAGGGCTTCTCCCCTCCGTGGGGTGCAGGGCGGCTCCTGGCTGGGTGGGGGGAGGTGAGGGGCAAAGCTGAGAATCCCCGAAACAAGAGCCAGAAGTGTGTGTGTGTGGGGTAAGCCCGTCTCCTGGGTCCCGGTCATGGCCACGAATTAGTGGGGCTTGCTGACGGCCACTGAGTCACCCATGGCTGGCTGTGTCCCCAGACTCGAGCACACAGCACGGTGTGCACAGAAGGGGTCCAAAGCACTGCGATACGCAGACACAGTGGTGACGCTTGTTGCAGGACACGGCAGAGGAGTTTGGGCTACTTAGAGGCTCTCTGCGTAGAGCCACTTGTGCTTTTCTGGCCTTGGCTCAGAACGATGTAGTCACCGAAGGCCTCGTGAGCGTGGGACACCAGGAAGCCAGGGCGGGACGTTACTGGTTGGCAAAAGCTGGCTTTGGCAGAGCCGCTCCAGGGACGATGCTGTATGGGAAGGGGGTGGGACGCCCCCAAAGGAAACGTGAAGCACCCACAGAGCGTGGCTGGCTCCACCCTTCCCGGGGTACGGGGCCCGCATGGGGGAAGCTTTGCTCCGTGGAGGAGAGCAGCCTGCAAGCTGGGTGCCACCTCTAGTGACCTCTGCCCTCCCTCCAAACAACAACGAAGAAATGACAAATAAAACCCCAAAATGGGACCAGGAACTGGGCCCACGCTCACCTGCCTAGAGACGCCTGCCCGGGCATCTCAGTCCAGCTGTGACCACCAACATCAACACATACACAACACGTGTGCACATACACAACACATGTACACATACACAACACGTGTGCACGTACAACTACATGCACATGGATTAAGGGCTGAAGCGAATAGTAACAGCCTTCGGATCTGCAGAGCTTTCTGATTTTAGGTGAGAAAAAAAAATGTTGTCAGTACGTTTGCATCAAAGAGAGAGAGAAACTTGCTAATTGAAAAATGGTTTGCACAGAAGAAAATATGGAGATGCCAGCTATGTAAATTAGCATATGCCCGGATCTGAAAGAAATCATGCCAGGCCAGGAGGAAATTAAGCAAATCAGGAGAGTGAGGGACCAGCCCTAGAAGCAAATTGGAAGCACCCGGGGGCTTCGGTCCATCTCAGGAGGGGGGCGGGCAGTGAGTTGAGAGGCGAGGAGAGTCCCGGCTGCGCGCAGGTGGGTGGGGCGTGCCCTCCCACCCGGGCGGGGTGCGGGGGCGCTTTTCGTGCAAGCTCTTACACTGGGGGTCAGAACACTGCCCTCTGCTTCGGGCGGTCAGGAAGCCCCCCCAAACGCCCCCAAGCAGCACTGGGCTGGCGATGGCATGAGTCGTGCCTGGGTTTCTCGGTTTAGCGCCCTAAGGATTTAGCAGCTCGTGGAAGTCTCTGCCCCGCGCTGGGCCCGGTCTCAGGTGTTGCTGCAGCCGCGGTCGGGACAGCGCCGCGTCCTGGTGGCCAGGGACCGGGACCGCGCCGCGTGCAGGGGGCCGGTGATTGCGGGACAGCACCTGCGCCCAGGGGAGCCGAGACTACAGGACAGCGCCCGCGTCCAGGGCCCGGGACTGCGGCAGGGGGACCGGTGCCGCCTGGCGGCGACTGCGCGGCCTGCGCCGAGCCGGCTGGGTTATTTGGCGCTGGCTGCAGGAACTTGGGCTGGGAATCAAGGATCTGCCCGGCAGGCAGCTGGCGGGGGTGGGGGTGGGGTGGGGGTGGGGGGGCAGCGGCGGCGGCCTCAGGTCAGGGGGGGGGGACTGAGAAGCACGGGGCCCTGCTGGGGGATACAGGACGAGTTCACAGAGGGCAACCTGGCCTGGCAAAGGGGCATCTTGTGCAAAGGCCCTGAGGCCACCTGCCTGGTGCCTCGCACTGGAGCGCGGTGGGAGCCGGGGGGTGGGGGTGGGGTGGGGAGGCACCAGGCAAAGGCGGACGAAGAGGCCAGCAGGCCAGCAGGCATGGGGGTGCGGAACTTTAGACCAGGCCCCCACGGCTCAAGTTCCTGGCCCCGGGCCTGCTGCAGCCTCAGGAAAGTGGCAGATTTATTTGACAGCGTCAGATGCCACCTGGCTCGGGACCTGCCATCCAGTACCCCGTAGGGGCCGGTCTGGACCCAACTACACCCGGCAGAGCGCTGCCCGCGCGGCCCTTATCAGCGCCCTCAGTCCCCGTCGGGCAGCGGGCCGGGCCGGCTCGGGATTCTGCTCGCCTTCCAGTGCGGAGTCCGGAGCCCCGTCCCGGCCACCCCCGCCTCCCTGGTGGCCGCACCGTCCGCAAGGGCCAGAGGCTACCTGAGCCGGGGCAGGCAGATAGGCTGAATCTCTGGCCCAGCGCGTCCTAGCCGGTCCCCGCCCCCAGGTCCAGGACTCAGGCGAGAGAGGGGCGGGGCCGGGGCCCGGGACCGCAGGAGGGAGGGAGGGGTGGAGGACCCGCAGCGGGGTGGGGTGGGGGCCGGGGTTGGGGACCCGCCAGGGGAGGCAGGGGCGGGGGCCAAAGCTGGGGACCCGCTGTGGGAGAGGTGGGGAGGCCGGTGGCTGGGGCGGAATGGGGGAGAGGAGGGCCGGGGTTGGGGATGAGCCTCGGGGAGGGAGGGGGGGCTGGTGGCGGGGGTTGGAGGGAGAGGAGGGCGGGGTACGGGTTTGGGGACCCGCCAGGAGAGGGGGCGGGGGCTGGCGCTGGGGACCGGCTAGGGAGGCGGAGGCCAGTGGCCTGGGGCGGGGAGAGGGGGAAGGGTCCGGGTTTGGGGACCCGCCGGTGGAGGCAGGGGCGGGCGCCGGCGCTGGGGACCAGCCAGGGGTGGCGAGGCGGGGGCAGGTGCCGAGGGGTGCCGGCGCTGGCGGGCGGGTGGGGACTGGGCCGGGCCGGGCCGGGGGCGGCGGCGCGGGCGGCCGCGCGGAGGGGAGGGCGCGGGCGGGAGGAGGGGCTCCCCGCGCGGGGCAGGGGCGGAGCGAGCGGCCGCGCGGCAGAGCCCAGCGAGTTCGCTCCGGAGCCCGCGCCGCCGCCGGCCCGCACTCGGGCGCCCGCCGCCCGCGCCCGCGCGGGATGTAGGATGCCGGCGGGCGCCAGGTTCCAGCGGCGGCGGCGGCAGCTGCAGCCCCGGCCGCGGCAGCCTCTCCTCTGGCCGATGAACGCGGACCCGCCGCCGCCGCCCTGGCTGTGGCTGGTCCCGGGCTCGGCCGGGCTGCTGCGGCTCGGCGCGGGGGTCGCGCCCCCGCCGGTGCTGCTCGCCGCGGCCCAGCCCCCCGCCGCGCCGCTGGTCCCCGCGCTGCCCGCGCTGCCCGGCTGGCCGGCCCCGGGCGAGCCGCTGCTGCCGCTGCTGCCGCCGCCCTCCGCGCCGGACCACGCCGCCGCGCACCGCCTGCTGCACGGGCAGGTAACGAACGAGTCCCCGTCCCCAGCCCGGCCTGGCGTGGCCGCTGCCCCCGTCCAGGCGCGGCCCTCCCCGGCTGGTCCCTGCCCTGCGGCGCGCTCCCGCCCGTGCGCCCCCGCCGCCCCGGCCCTCCGGCCCTCCGGTGCAGCCCGCAGCCCGGCACCTGCGGGAAAGTTCGCGCCTCCGCGTCCGGCTCTGCCTCCCGCAGGCTTTGCGGTGTCCCCGTGCCCCGCGCGGCGGCTTGGGGACGCGGCCGCAGCCGGGACTGCCTGGCCGCAACTTTGGCCCCGCGCGGGTCGCTGTCCGGGGCGCGGTGCTGAAGCAGCTCCGGCGAGCGCGGCCGGGCTGTGCCGAACCGCAGGGAGTTGGGACTCCCAGCCCCTGCCTTGCAGGGAGCGCAGGCCGGGATCAATAGCTATTTCTGATTCTGATCTGGTTCGGGTTGGTCCCCCTCGCCTTTGAAATAGACTCAGGGCGATGTTCAGGGAATTCAAGCCAATGGCAGCCGCGGGAAGCCTGCCTCAGCACCGGGGAAGGCTGCGGGCGGCTTCCTCCCCCCAGGCCTGCCCGAGCCCACCGGGTTTGCTGATGCCATCCTGCACTTTCAGGAGTTTGGCGTTTGGAACCTGGAATTAAAAAGGAAAAGTGACGGTACCTTTGATGGATGGTGCAGCAGAGCGAGGCAGGCTGATGTGGGCCAGATCCCTTGTCTGCTGTCTCGCTGAGCAGACGCCTTTAGAGCGGGGAGAACATGCCTTGTGTTCGGGGACTGACCTCACTGGCATATTCAAATGAGCGTTGTGTTAAGAATACACCATTTAATTAATTTAATTCCCAGCATCATCGCATGAGCTTTTCTGTAAGGTGTTGCTAAACACCTCCAGAATTGGTCTTTAGACTGAATGGCACATCATCTATGTGGCGCTGGGTATTGTGTTTTGATGTGCGATGCAGTTCATATCGGGTTTTATTGAATAAAAGTTGGTAGTTTTTGCCATATTCTGGAAGGGTTGTCATATCACAGTGCTACCACTAGAGGTATATAATGTCAAGGAACTACATTTCCTTTTTCCGTTTAGAAGACTGCATTTTTTTTCCCCTCTCTTGGATACATTTAAAAAGAAAAATCCAAAACACTTAGTATTAATTTTTTTAAATAGTTCATGCTACCTACTTTCTATTAAGTAGCAATATTTAGGACCAGAGGATTATTTTCATGTGCTAGGAAAATTTGAAAAAAAAAATGCTTTTATGCTTTTAAAACAATAGATGCCGAAGTGTTTGCTGTCATTAAGCAAGGCATTTTACTGGCTGTCCCCATGAGGGTTCAGCTGTTTTAATCCGGGAGACGGCGTCCTGAATTGCCTGCCGCTTTCCCACCTTCCCTGTTTTATTCTGTGCGCTGGGCCCCTCCCCATTATGTGATACTTGGATTTTCTTTGCTGTGGAACCTATTTGTATTGGTGAGCCTTGGGAAACTTTGACTCTTAGCTCCTTAGGTATTTCCGTTTTGAAAATACTAGTTAAGTGTTTTTAAAATGACAGATGTAATTAATACAAAGTGTTACATTGAAAGGAATTTTATGAAGTATCGCTCTATGGTTGCTTTTCTAAACCATTCAGGAACTGTAGACGGAGTGCCCGGCATTTCCCCTTTCCATGGTGGTTTCTCATTATCTACGGGCAGAAACTCATGTCTTACCATGTCCTCCTCGTGGTTTTGTGCTCGGAAGCTCTTTTTCCAATATTGAAGCATGCAGCGTTGATAAAGCTCTGTGATGATTCAGCTGTTGAAAAAACTTTTATATAAATATTTCTTAGATTTGTATATATTTATGGTCTTTCTCAACTGGGGAAAGAGGATATTTTTCTCATAATCAAATGCACACATTTTGCAATTCCCTTTTCAAAGCAGCAATCTCATCGTCTGCGGGTGCAGAGCAGAGTGGATGAGCAAGGCTAACGAGCACTGCCTTCTCTCTCTTGGGTTGCAGTGGCTGCTGGGGGGCCCTTCCATGTCCCTGGGTCTGCCCCCCGCTTCTGCTGTGGAACTGGTGCCTCTTTTCCCACATGTCGGCCCTTCTGCTCTTCCACCTCCTGTTGGGAAAAGTTGGATAGACAAAAGGATACCTAATTGTAAGGTATGTGAGCAATTTAATTGGATAAGTGGGCTTTTAATTATTAAGCTGTTGGATATTGCTGTGACAACAAAAATACCATCTAATTGCTAATTGCAATAAATTATAGACAGATCATTTTGGAATTAGACTGGTCTGTTCAAAAACATCAGCCAATTGGGAGGGCTATTTTGTTTTAGCTTAAAATGCTTGGATTCCATAGAACAATGCACAATTTCCAATTTCAGAATCAGAATTTTTTTTTTGTTGTTAATTTTTGATTGTGTAAGTCTGTGACCATGTTTAAAATCTAGCCTTGAACATTATATAACATAAGTTAAAATTCTGAAACTAAGTTTTTCTTGCTGTTCATTGCTTTGCATTTCCATCTTTCTGGTGTTTTTGAATTCAAATTTGCTGGCTACATTTCGCTTTCATGAACACCGGAGAAAAAGTAAAACCTTGACTTACCGTCCAATGTACTAATGACCCCACGGCGGTTCCTTAATCTGTAAACTGATCGCTGGCCTAAAGTGACCAGGTCCCTAGACGAAGAAGACTGCAGGGGACTTTACCTAGGAGATGATCCCTACCTGAGCCCTGTAGATCTGTCTCTAAGTTTAGAATGGTGCTTTGATAGAGTCCTCGTTCATAGATTGTCCGGTGTTTGATCAATGCAAGACAACGTAAATGTTTACACAGTACTGTTTAGCTTTGTCACGTGCCTGACCTTACATGTTGTACTTGCATTGTGTTTGGACAGATCTTCCTCAATAACTCCTTTGCTCTGGACTCAACGTGGGTGCACCCAGAGGACTCAAGGTTGTTCCATGGGCACGAGAAGCCTCACCTGCTGGCCAATCAGGTGGCGGTGTCCCTGTCCAGGTCAGCTGCTGTCTCCAGGCCGCTCCCCATGGTGGTGTTAGCATCTCAGCCTATTCCAGGTTGGTGCCAAAATAATATGGATGGCATACAGTTTTTTTTTTTTTTTTTTGCTTTGGTCATACGTGGATTTTAGGTATGAAAGCCACATTTGTCATTTTAATGAACTGATTCTCATGGTAAAATAGAATTTATTTTCATGACCATGAATCCTTTTTTAATAAAAATGGAGTCCTGGGTAGCTTATTTACTATTTTTTTTTTTTAAATATAGGATCTATTTTTAAGCTGAACATATGGATGAGTCCAAAATTGTACTCGCGTGTCTACTTTTAGGATTGGAACGTGATTTCTACTGATAGCTCTTAATAGGCACTAATTGATCAGTCAGCTCATTAAAAAAATGTTACTCGTCTGGCTTGAGGTGCGTGCCACGAGGTTCACTGGTCTATAGGACACAGCTCCATGAGCGATTTCGGTGAATTTTGCCTTCACGTTGGGGGTGATGCCGGAGATGGGCTAGGAAGTGCCCTGTTTGGAAGATGGATTTTGTTCTATCTTTGGAGTCCAGTGACCTGAAAGAACATTTGTCCTGGAACAGACTCCCATGAAATAATGCCTGGATGAAAGATTGTGTAATAAACCTATACAGTAACGGGAGAATAAAACCATCTTGTGAATTTTTAAATTGATTTTTTTTTAAATCACCTTAACATACGATCATTTTATAAAAGCAAATGCTGCCCGTGCCAAACTCATCTTGCAACACCTTCCATTATGGAATATTTTATGACTTTAGAATCACATTATCTGCTTGTAATTTCCTACCTACCAAGCTTGTCTCAATATGGGTCTCTGAAATTCAGTCATAAGGAGATGTTCCTGTGGATACTGCAGTGCTGGTTTAGGAGATGTATTTATTTTCTTCCCTGTTTGCCTGCATGTTTGTTCCACTTTGCTGTGGATCCTGCTTCTTGATGGGTCAGGGAGGACAACTGGACTCTCCATGTTTCTCTCGGGCCTTAAGGTTCTGGAGTGAAACCTGCTGCCTTGCCTTGTGATGATTTGGTGACTTAGTGGTTGGCTGACATCTGAATGGGCAGGGTGCACGCATATCTCCATCAACATCGTGCATTAAGACGACGCTCCTGTTCCTATCTAATTTAATGCTGATGAAGATGACTAGATGGCTTGTAGTCTGTGGGGATGGCATGGCTCTTTTGATATAGGAAAAAATAATATTCTAATCTCCCAATGCATTGGCAACAACTACCACGAAAATAATCAGCAAATTTAGTTTTAAAACAGTAAAATCAGTTCGCTTGCCCCAACTTAATCTTGGAGTGAATGTTCCTTTTCTCAGCTTATCCCTGAATATCATATGGATGTTTTGCAGCATTGACTTAATTTTCTTCTTAGGGAACTTATGCTGTAAACATGCTAAATGCCTGTCTAGTTGGAGAAGCTTACGGCAGCCTCTCATAGATTTTCTATATTACAGACGTTGTTTAGTTACTATTTTGTGGTAGATATTTAATACATTTAATAATTAATATGTATAATACATGGTACATATTTAATATGTTTTTATTTAAAAATATTAAGGGGGTGAAAATGTTTTAGGTTACATGGATCACTTTTGTAATGCTTGAGTCCTGGCCATAGGTGTGCCCATCACCCAAATAGTGTCCATAGTACCCGCTAGGTAGGTTTTTGCCCCTCCCTTTCTACCCCCATACCCCTGGTTGGTTTCTGCTGAGTTTTACTTCCTTCCGTGCACAGGTGTGCTCATTGGTTAGTTCCAATTTAATAGTGAGTACTTGTGGTGTTTGTTTTTTCATTCTTGAGACACTTCACTTAGAAGGATGGTCTCTAGTTCCATCCAGGTTGTTGCAAAAGGTATTAATTAATCACTTTTTATGGCTGAGTAGTACTCTATGGTATACATATACCACATTTTATTGATCTGCTCATGAATCAATGGGCATGTGGGTTGATTCCACATCTTTGCAATTGTGAATTGTGCTGCTATAAATATTCGGGCTCAGGTGTCTTTTGGATGAAAAGTCTTCGTTTCCTTTGGGTAAATACCTAACAGTGGGATTGCTGGATCGAACGGTAGGTCTACTTTTAGTTCTGTAAAGAATCTCCGTAAGATTTTCCATAGAGATCATGCTAAATCGCAGTCCCTCCAACAGTATACAAGTGCTCCTTTCTCTCTGTACCCACGCCAGCCTCTATTGTTTTTGGACTCTTTGATGAATGCCATTCTAACTGGGGTAAGGTGACACCTCATTGTGGCTTTCATTTGCATTTCTCACTTTATTACAATCAAATTCATATTAATTTTTACCTTTTGACTTTTTGACTAACGTAATACATATTAGAATAACCTTTCATTCTAACCTGGCCCACTATTTGTCAAATCTTTGCTTTTTCTCTTCCCTGTTTTTTCCTTGACTTAGGATCATAACTGAATATAACATTAGAATTTTATTTATCTTCTGGGGGAGAAACGTCTCGATGCCAAAGGTAATTTACTAATAATCAAATGCATTTGTTCTGAGAAAGGAGTTTCTGAATTCCTTCATGAAAAATTTGATTTTTGGATATCTTTTAGAATTATGAGAAATTGCCCAGCTTTGGAAAGCACATGTTGAATGTCCTTGAGTTCAAAGAAACACATTGGAGAGGTGGTTTATGTGTTACTAACTGCTTAACAGCGGACGTCTGTGGGCGACCAGTGAAAATGGGAGGGAAGGCGAACTCCCAGCCAGCTAAAAGCTAGGAGACACGCTTTCCATTCTACTGCAGTCAACGAGAAAACACAGCTCTATTATAAAGATATTTAAGTGTAAATTCTCAGATATGTTGTTGTTGTTAAAAATTGCTATTAAATTTTTACATCCTACTATAAACTAATAAATGTGTATGTTATACTTAGTTTATATTATGAATACATTATAAAATTTATAAATATACGAATGTAGGTAAACGTGTAGTATGTGTAATACGTAATGCATAACTATATAACCTTTACATTATGTTGATCGATATTGTCATAAGTTCATGTATTCAGAAATAAGTGGCCTCAGGATCAGAAATATTTTTGCTGATCTCCTTTAAGTTAATCAAAGAAACAGAATTAGAACTCCCAGAGCGCTGGAAGAGTGAGTCAAACCTCTTCGTTTCAAGCAGGCTTCGTGAGCTAAGCTCATTTTCCTTGGATAGACAGTGATCTTTAAGCACTAATCATTCTTTAAGCGCCTTTTTATTTGCATTGCTGTTTCAGGAATAATAGCTATTTGCACCATGAACTCAGGTGATGTGGCACCAGCCAGCAGCTTTGCTCGAGTAGCCTGCTTTCTGTCGGGCTGAGTTGGGTCACTGTGGGTGGAGATTAGGTGGGCGACTTGTGAGAATAACATTGCCCACCTCTCACTTACCGCTGGTTAAGAATTAAGTGCATGGCACAGGTCTCCGATAATATGAGTGCAATTGGAGTGAAGTTGGGTAACCCATCTAAACTTTAATAAATATGATAAAGACCTTTAGTTTTTAAATATACTGGACTCATCTGTGATGAGAATAATGATAACCATCTGCTGTCATACTTAGATTCCCCCCCCAAAAAAGCTTGTTGGACATTTCTAAGTGTAGAAACTAATGCTTAATGTTCATATTCTTCTCTTCACCCATCAGGCAGACCAGCTTTATACCCTTTCTCTGCAGGCACCAGGAGCTGGGGCTGTACTTGGCTCTTGCCGTTGTCAGCTCAGGCTGCCATGATAGAAACAAATGCAGACTATGGGGCTTAAACAGCAAGCATTTCCTTCTCAGGGTTCTGGAAGTCAGAGATCAGGGTTCCAGCGTGGTTGGGGAGTGACGAGGGCTCTCTTCCTGGCTTGCAGATGACGCCTTCTTGCTGTGTCCTCATTTGGGGAGGAGGTCAAGGCAGCTCTGGGGGCCTCTTTGATAAAGACACAAGTACTGAGTATAAAGTACCTGCTTGCTACTCCCAGTGGGAGGAGAGGAGCATGAATCCTTTTTTGTGGTGCAGGGATGTAGGGATGGCTGGAAACTGGGGTGTGTGCATAAATATGAGACAGATGTTTGTATACCCCCAAACTTCTCCTAAGCAAAAGGCATTGTTAAAGGATTTGGAAGGTGTGGGGTCTTGAAGTCAACCATGGCAACAAAACCCAAATCCAGTTCAACTCCTGAATATGATGATGCAATCTGATTCGCTGACAACTTGCCACAAGAAAGGGTGTGTCTGTTCCCAGGAGTAAACCCTATTTATCTTATTCTTTATTGTTCTACTCATGATGACTAGCATTTGATTTTAAAAAGTTACAAGACTCACAAACCAAGCAAGAAATTATAAGCCATTGTCAAGATACAAAACAGTTAATAGACCCAGACCCTAATATGACACAGATGTTAGGATTATTAGTTCTATGATTAACTGTGATTAATATGTCTAATGATAGAATGGAAAGGAGGGCTACATGAATGAACAGATAGAGAATTTCATGAGAGATATGAAAAATATAAGAAAGTCAAATTGAAATATTAGAAAAAACCAAAACATGGTATCAGAAATGAAAAATTACTGTGATGGACTCATGAGTAGATGCGATACAGCCAAGGAAAGAATCAGTGAAGTTAAAGATAGAGCAATAGAACTTACTAAGACTGTAACACAAAGACAAAAACAAGTGAAGACATGGAACGTACTTTCCCAGAGCTGTGAGATAATTTCAAATAGTTTAACTTATATATAATCAAAGTCCCAGAGGACAAGGAGTGAATATGGCAGAAAGACTATTTGAAGAGATAATGATCAAAAGTGATAAAAAAATGAATGTCATCAAACCACAGATCCAAAAAGCTCGGCAAACCCCAATGCTAAAAAGCAGCAAAAACAAAAAATACTCTGAAACTGAAAACTAGAGAAATCGTAATCAAACTTCTGACTCAAGGATTAAAAGCAAATATTGAAGACAGAGAAAAAGACACATTACACAAATATGAACAAAGATAAAAATTTCAGGAGCTTTATTGTCAAAACCTATACAAGCCAGAAGAAAATGAAGTGACACGTATAAAAGACTGAAATAAAAATCTGTCAATTCAGAATGTATACCAAGCAAAAACAATTATTAAAAAGCAAGGTGAAATAATTTTTTTTTCAAACAAACTAAAGCTGAAAGGAATTCATTGCCTGTAGACCTGCAGTTCAAGAAGTTATAAAGAAGCTTATCAGGCAGAAATAATGTAATATCAGAGAGAAAGTCTCTTCTAAACAAAAAATAGAGTGCTAGAGATGGGATACATTAAGATAAAATATATACTTTTTCCTTATTTTTAATTACTCAAAAGGTAACTGACAGGATGAAGAACAAAGAATAAAATGGTACATTATATAACCTGTAAAATAAAATGTTACACAACATAACATGTGAAAATAAAAATGTGTGTAAACAATTTCACAAATGTCTGGAGGGCGGAATTAGAAGTATAGAATTGTCAGGCTATTGCGCCATGCATTATGTGGTGTGGTATTATTTGAAGGTGACAAAGATATGCTTTATGTCTGATTTTAGATATATATGAAGATATGCCATATATATGTAATGAATATTAGTAAAGCATAGAGCAGACACTTAAAATTGTCAAAAGAGTTACAACTAATAAAACAATTGTGGAGATAAAAAGGAAAGCATAAGTAATCCTCAACCTAATAGGCAGAAAAACACAGCAAGGGATCAACATGTAGTCGGAACAAGTATAAAACCAAACCTGTAAAATGGTAGATTAAATATAAATGTCTAAACTCCCTAATTAATAGGCAGAAGTTTTCAGATTTTCAGCCCTGAATATATGAGGATTTACAAGAAACTCACTTTTAAAAGGAAGACACAGAAAGAATAAAACTAAAAGCCTGGAAAAGAGACACCATGAAAATACAGATCAAAAGAAAGGTGGAATGGCCGCATTAATATCAGGTAAATTAGGGCCGGGTGTGGTGGCTCACGCCTGTAATCCTAGCACTCTGGGAGGCTGAGGCGGGTGGATTGCTCAAGGTCAGGAGTTCAAAACCAGCCTGAGCAAGAGCAAGACCCCGTCTCCACTAAAAATAGAAAGAAATTGGCCAACTAAAAATATATAGAAAAAATTAGCCAGGCATGGTGGCACATGCCTGTAGTCCCAGCTATTCGGGAGGCTGAGGCAGGAGGATCACCTGAGCCCAGGAGTCTGAGGTTGCCGTGAGCCAGGCTGACGCCACTGCACTCTAGCCGGGGCAACAGAGTGAGACTCTGTCTCAAAAAAATATATATATATATCAGGTAACTTAGAATCAAGAACAAAGTGTATTTCCAGGGATGAAAAGGGACATGACATAACTAAAAATACATAAGTAAAAACTTACAAAGAAGGTACAACAATTCTAATAAAAGAAGTTAAAAATACATGGAGAAAAACCTGATAGACAAAGACATAGTCATGCCTACAGTCGGAGTCTTCCCCCCATCTCAGCGACTGACGGGGAAAGAAGGCTCACTGGTGAGCGGCAGTGAGCACTTAGGGAACGCGCACAGCACCACCGTCCACTGGCGTGACCAGACGGCACTCACAGCCCGCTCTACCTACAGCAACAGAATATAGGTTTTATCTGCACATGGAGCATCCGTCAGCACCACCTTCTAGGATATATAAAACAAGCCACAATTTAAAATAATTAAAAATACGCATGACTTATTTTCTGACCACGATAGAGTTAAACTAGAAATCAGTAACAGAAAAATCTCTGAGAATATCTCCAAATATCTGAAAATGGAACTGTCAATTAGTACATGGGTCAGAGAACAAGTGACAGAGAAAATTGGAAAACATTTTGAATTCAATGAGGATGAAAATCAAAATATAAAAAAATCTGTGGGCCATCCAAGCAGTGCTTAGGACATAGGTAAATGGAACACAGTTGTGTACCATGCAGAAGTGGACAGACACACATGGCCAATTGATTTTTGACAAAGGTGCAAAGAATATTTAACAGGGAAAGACTTTTTTTCAACAAACGGTTTAGGAACAACTGAACACTTAAAAACATTAAATTCGTAGTTTACGTCTTCCAACAAGGAAAACTCAGGCCCAGACAGCCTCCCTGGTGAGTTCTGCCAAATAGTTAAAGAAAAAATAATAAACAAATTTAAATAAACTTGTTCAGAATATAAAAGAGGGAATGATAATGCCCAAATCATTTGTTTGAGGTCAGCATTACTCTGTTGCAAAAACCAAATAGATATTATAGGGAAGTAACAGACCAATGTACTTCTTGAACATAGACACAAAAATGCTCAAGATAACATTAACAAATCAAATCCAGCAACATATAAAATTGATAATATATCATGACCAATGGGGATTTTTTGAATCAATCATTAGGAAAGTAATCGATGCTATTTACTTTATCCAAAGAGCACAAAAAAAGCAATACAATCATTTCAGTAGATTCAGAAAATGCATTTGTCAAACTCAATGTCCATTCAGACTTAAAAAGCAAATAGAAAAATACCTGTAAGTCGACTAGGAATTAAAGGGGACTTCCTCAAAATGTTACAGGACATCCATGGAAGGGCTCCAGGTGACATTGTATTTGGCAGTGACAGGCTACTGCTTTCTCTCTAAGATGAATAACGAGGCAGGAATTTGTGCTGGCCAGCCCTAGCTAGTGCAACAAGGAGAAAAGGAAAAAAAAAAATTAAAAAAGAAAGAAAGAAAGAAAAATAAATAAACAAATTAGGAAGAAAGAAACAGAATTGTCTCTATATGCAAACAAGTGCCCGTATAGACCATGTCAAAGAGTCTACCAAAAGGTACTAATACTAAAAAGCGAATTTAGCAAGGCTGCAGGACGCAAGGCCAATGAACAAAATTCAGTTGCACGCATGTTATTACTGGTGATGAGCAAGCGGAAATTAAAATACCAGTATCATTAAAATAGCACCCAAACCACGCAATATTTCGGGATTAACCTAACAAAATGTGTGTATCCTGAAAACTACCAAACGTTGATGAAAGAAATCAAAGAAGACATTAATAAATGGAGGGATATTTTGTATTCGTGGACCGGAAAGAAGGCTCTAGAAGGTTATGACGTCAGTTCTCTCCAACTTGATCTATGTTAGGGGTCCTCAAACTTTTTAAACAGGGGGCCGGTTCATTGTCCCTCAGACCGTTGGAGGGCCGGACTACAGTTTAGAAAAAAACTGAACAAATTCCTATGCACACTGCACATATCTTATTTTGAAGTAAAAAAACAAACGGGCGAAAACACCCGCATGTGGCCCTCGGGCTGTAGTTTGAGGACGCCTGCTCTATGTGTTCCCTGCAACCTTAAACAAAATCCCAGTTTCACAGACGCTGACAAACCTATTCGGCAATCGACATGGAAAGGCAGAGGAAGAATAGCCCGACAGTTCTGAAGAGGAAACGACACGTGGGGAACGCACACAGGGCTGGTCTGAATGGTTAAGGTCAAGCAACTGTAATGGAGCCTTTAGGAACTGGCAAAAGTGTGGAGACAGGTAAATGGAACACAATAGTGTACCATCCAGAAGTACACAGACACATATGGCCAGCTGATTTTTGATAAAGGTTTAAAATTTAACAGAGACTTGTTTTCAACAAATGGTTTTGGAACAATTGAACATCCATCTTTAAACAAACACACCTTGACCAACACCTTGTTTCATATATAAAAATTAACTCAAAATAAACTATAGACCTAGTTATAAAATCAAAAGCGCTACAATTTCTGAAAGAATTCATTGAAGAAATATTTTGCGACCTTGGTTTGGGCAAGGATGTCTTATATATGACACCAAAAGCGTGAACTGTAAAAGAAAATGCATTGATAAATTGGACTCCATCAAAATTAAGAACTGTTGCTCTTTGAAAGCTCTTTTTTTTTAATAAAATAAAATAAGATAAAAATGTCACACACTGGGAGAAATATTTGCAAAACATGTATCTGTTGAAGAACTGATATCCAGAATATGCAAAAGACCCTCACAACTCAATAATAAGAAAACAAAACAATCCAACGAAAATAGACAAAATACGTGACAAGACACATCATCAGCAAAGAAATATGGACTGCAATAACCACATGAAATAGGGAGAGATTTCTTAAAGGAAACAAAGTTGCAGTGAGAAAGGAGGAATAAGTTCTAGTGTTCTAAACCCCGTAGGATGACTGTAGTTAACAATAATATATGCTGTCATTTCAAATACCTGGAAGGAGAGTATTGAATGTTCCCAGTACAAAGAAATGATAAACGTCTGAGATAACTGATATGCTAATTACACTGACATGATCACTATACATCATATGTATCTAAACATCACAATATATCCCATGAATATGTACAGTTATTTTATGTTGATTAACAAATTTAAAAATAGTAGACATCACATGCCATCAGGGAAATGGAAATTAAGTCCATTATGAGAGTCCCTGTGTACCTACTGGAACCTCTGTGATTAACACAACAGAAAGCCCCGACAGTGCCAAGTGGCGGTAAAAGTATGGAGCCACCAACATTTCCATGACGTGCTGCTGAGTGTGCAACACATCACGGTCACCGTGAAAATCGGGGGACAGTTTGTTACAAAGATGCCCTTGTCATACAACCTAGTAATCTCACTCTATGTGCCTGACGGAGAAAAAAAAAAAAAAAAGAGAGACATACCCACGAAAGCCCGTGCACAGATGTCTATAGTGGCCTCACTATCAGCAATGTCCGCTGGTGAGTGGCCAGATGTGGGTAGATCTAAGCGATTGGCCCCACACACAGAAGTGGCAAAGAATGAACTTCCCATGTGGGCAAGAGCACAACGGCTGGGTCTCGGAAGCGTTCTGCCGCGTGAGAGAGTCCAGAATCAAACATTCACATCCTGTGTTATTCTACTTTTGCGAAATTCTAGGAGGAGCAAAATTGTAAGAACAGAAAACACCTCAGTGGTTTCCAGGGTTGGGGGTGAAAGAGGATTTTGACGGGAGGAGGACAGAGGGAGGTTCGGGGTGGTGGCGTTTATCTGCCTCTGGTGGCGGTTACAGGGCCATCCTGCACATCTGTTAAAATTCAGAGGACCGTGCACATCAAAAGAGTGATTTCCACTGTATTTAAATAGTGCCTGAGCGTGTCCGGCATACACAAGAGAGAGACCAAAATGGGAGGATTTTGTTTGATCCTGGTTTGAACAAACCCAACAGCAAAAAAGTTGAGACGATTGGAGAAATCCAAACACCGACTATGCATTTAATCATTTTAAGGAATTATTATTAATTTGTAGAAGTTATAAGAGTTCTATGCTTATGTTTTTTTAAAAAGAACTCATATTTGTTGCACACCTTCCTGAAACACACAGGATGAGCTCAAATGCTGCCTGGGTTGACGTCAGAGCAGGTGTGGCTGCCCGCCTGGGTGGGCTGTCCCTGTGTGTCCGCCTGGGTGGGCTGTCCCTGTGTGTCCTCCTGGGTGTGGCTGTCCCTGTGTGTCCTCCTGGGTGGGCTGTCCCTGTGTGTCCTCCTGGGTGGGCTGTCCCTGTGTGTCCTCCTGGGTGGGCCTGTCCCTGTGTGCAGCCTGGGTGTGGCTGTCCCTGTGTGTCCTCCTGGGTGGGCTGTCCCTGTGTGCAGCCCGGGTGTGGCTGTCCCTGTGTGTCTTCCTGGGCGTGGCTGCCCTGCAGGGAAAGCTGTGGCAACAGGAACGAGAGGGGAAATGCTCTGGACACACCTCAGGTTGCCGTGGGGAACAAAGGAGAGGCTCAGGGTTTTAAAGAAAAAAAAAAGGAGTCAGGAGAGGGGGTGGATTACAGAAGTTGTTCATCAGGATTCTCACCGGTTTACAGAAATAATGCTGTGGGTGACCGGAGCACGTTGTAGAGCCACAGGTGTGCGGCATCCCCTGGCTACCTGGCCTCAGTCACATAGCAAGTGGCTTCAAGAGGGGATTACGGGCCCAGGGGGCCCAGGGGGCTCAGGCGTGGCTCCTGCGGTTCGCTGCAGCGCCCTCTGAGCCCCACAACACACAGGGCTCACAGTCCTCAGATGGCAAGTTTCTTCTTTCCTTTCTTTTATGCAAGTGTAGAGTTGGGGATACAGGCTAATTATACTGTTCTTGATTACATTACTGTCGAAAGGCGTCATGATAACAGTTACGAGCAAAGAATGCAACCCTCCACGATGCCATGAAGCAGACTTCAGGAAATCACAAAGAGCAATGGCATAAATCCTACCTACAGACCACAACGCAGCTAAACTGACAATCAGTGATGGACTATAAAGAATCGTCCATCCACCCTGAAGTTACATGGCTACAAAAAAGTAAACGAATTAGAAATGAGAATTACCAATATAAACCTTTTATAAATAACCAAACATGAAGTGCATATATTAGAATTAAGAAGTTGCAGTTAAATAGCATGAAACAAGTCCAAAGCCTGAGATGTAGTGCTGATAATTAAACATGAAAGCATCAACACCACATAAATTAGCTTTCAAATCAAGGCATTTGAAAATTAGAGGAGAAAAAGGAAACTATGAGGAGGTAAATGATAAAAATAAAGGCAGGCATTCATAGTTTTAAAACAGAAATAAATTGAAATGATTAAAAATGCTTCTCCCCATGGGCACAAAAAGCAAATTATATGGAAAAAAAGAAACACTAAGTGGAGTTACCGCTGCTCAGTATTTGTCATATTTTAGTAATTTCATTTCTGGGATGTGGTGAGTTATTCAGCTTGACCTAGACGGGGCAGCTGCATTGGTCCCCGCAGTTCTGTGGTCCTTGTCTGACAGGACACGTGCCCGTCCTCCCCCTGGTCCACGGCCCATGTGTGGCACAGGTTTCCCCAGTGGAACCTCCCCAGCCGCGAGCAGAACCGTCTCAAGACACAGAGTTTGTTTCAGAACACACAAAACGGCGACGCTCTAAGTGTAGTATGGAGTTGGCTACCGATGTTTTCTTAAAAATACAAAAAAGTAGAAACAGATAAATTAAATAGATAAATCTCGGTTGTAAAGATAACGGTAAGAATCCTAAACGTATCGTTGAAAATTTAGCAGTATAGTAACGGTAACATCTACCAGGTAACATCGAGTCGGGTGCGTCTCACGATTGGGGAAACCGTGACAATGAGAACGGCATTGGCAGCGATGTCACACTGTGTGTTTAATAAGAGAAACTGGATCCCCGGATGGCCGGTGTGAGGTGTTGTTTGGTTAAATGCAAATGCACCTGCCACGGAAAGACTCAGGACACCAAAGAGGAAGTAGAACCCGGTACAGAACAGTTACCTAGAAACCAAACGCTGTCAGTGTTCCTGGAGGTCGCCGTCCGTCATTTTACTGTTTAAGTATTTTCTGGAAGTTCAGGCCGACGCAATAAGAAATGAAACAGAAATATGGAATTCTCCTTGAGGGATATACACTTTTATATTTCGAGAACTCACAGCAGTCAGCTTAAAGACTCCCAGAATTAAAAAGACTTCGGCAAAATGGATGGACAACATAGAAACGTACAAAAGGGGATGTATTTCCTGCATTTTAATAGTTACTTGGATGTCGTAATTGGAGAAAGCGCTCTGTTCCCATGGCATAGAAAAGTGCACAAAATAGGTGGGGACAACTGTCCGTACAGGTGGACCATACCCGTCGCTTACGTCTGGAATCTAGACTAAGACAACTGTAGGAATTTGCTGAGGAACGAATGGTGTTTTGACATGGGTGGTCTTGGAAAGGAACGTGACGTACTGAGAAGGGCTGCTGATGGAACACACGGGAGATTAAACAGGAGATTAACAGAGATAAATCTTTGTGTGATATCCTATGTGTGCATGCAGGGGGTGTTATTAAACTTATTCCAAAGTTATACCAGTTTTTTAAAAATGTGATGCTGATATAGTAGACTATACATAGGTCAGTGTAATAAGTTTTGAAACAATTGTTATATATGACAGTTTATTCTAATATAATAATGACGAAAAATAAACAGATGACTCAGAATAATTGTAAATGATCATTACGAAACAAATATTAATATATGGCTTAGTCACAAGTAATTCAAGGAATGCAAATTTAAACCACCAAATATACTGTTCTTCCATTAAATTGGCACAGATTTTTTTAAAAATTTGGCTCTAATCAGTATTTGCAATATTGCAATAGGTCATGGATTCATTCTTATGCACTATCAGAAGTGCTTACATATGGAATAGGTTATACAACTTGATTTTTAGATTTTTTTAAAGAAGTTAGTATAATTTCATTTAATGATGCTAGTTCTATGGCAAGTTAAAGAAATAACAAATATGTATGAACAATGATACAGCACGTTGTTATTTACAATACCAGAAGGAAAATGAAATCGCAAGTGTCCATGACAAGATAATTGTTTAAGTGAATTATGACACGTCATAATACTAAAAAATGAATCCTTTCAACCACTACTAAAATCACATGTGGAAGATTATTTAACGACAAAGCAAAATGCTTTCGTTTTGTTTTAGGGTTAAGTTTCTAAATGTAGATTTTAAACTGAAATGGCAGGAGCCACATTTTGAGAGCGCTATACACACGTGCACACATGTGCACACACGCAAACACACAAATACTGACACACATGCAGATTGAACACATGGAAAGCCACGTACTAAAATGTTGGAAGTGGTTATGTCTGCATGCTGGGATGGGTGGGTGGGCACTTTCATTTCCAACTGTATAATATCTTTTCTTTTCCGTATTTAATGAGCACATATTACTTTTATAACCAGAAAGATGCGACACACACGTGAAAATGCTTCCTTTTCCTTTATGCTGTTGGAATTGAGACTGTCACCTGCTGCCAGACTCTTATCAGCCACGTCGCAGTCGCAAAGTGGAGATAACGAGTCTCGCCCATCTGTTCCACAACCACGCGGCCCTGCGAAGGCAGTGCTCGACTTAAAAAAAAAAAATCAAATATTTTACTATATCAAAGCATTCTGGCTTTAAATTTGGTCTATTCTTATCATGTTATTCCAGGAAGTAGGAAGAGATTTTTAAAAATTCTGTAACCCTGACGTCTGCAATTTCGTGACACTTTTGAGGACACGTTCTGCGTCGGTGTCCCAGGCTGCGGTGACACCACACCCCACCCCGCGTGGCCTAGTCCACAGGAATGTGGCTCCTCGCATCTCAGGGGGCCGGACGTTTTGACCTCGGGGGGATCTGGCAAGGCTGGCTCCTTCTGCAGGCGTGGTGAGAGAGCCCGTGGTTCTCCTGGTGGCCGCAGCCACCCTCGTTGCTCCCGTCTCTGTCTCTGTGGTCACCTGGCCACCTTCTCTGTGTGTGTGTCTCTGTGTGCTCTTTGGGTTTAGGGCCACCCTAATCCAGTGTGACATCATCTTAGCTAATTACATCCGCAAACAATCTGATCCCAAAGAAGGTCCCGTTCCGAGGCGAATTTCGTAGTTGCAGCGTTTGACATCTGGAAGACGTTGGGAAGTAGACTTTAGTGTCCTCTTTGGAAACATGCCCCTGGTGGTCCCTGGGCAGAGGGCTCGTCCGTGTGGTCCAGCCCAGGTGGCAGCACCCGCCTCCCCTTGCAGGGAGCGTCCCGCAGAGCACCTGTCCCGGGGGGGCTCGGTCTGGGCCACACCTGCCGTCCTGCTTTTCCACACGGCTCTGGGCTGGTGTGGGAGGTCAGATGTCAGAACTGATAACCCCACTCTCCAGTCCACGCGCACAGGCTAGGGAGCAAAGCCGCGACCGCACAGCTGCTCTGTACCCTAGGCTCTCCAACGGAGCTGGGCGCCGGGCTGAGCAGGTCCTGAAGTCGGAGGATAAACAGACGATCTGGGGACAGCTACCCCTTGGATGACTTCATTTCTGTGTTTTCTCCGCGTCTAGACTGAACTTCAAGGCATCACTTATATGAAAATTGGCTGTGCCCCAGACCCACTGGTAAATTATTTAGAGATCAACCGAAATTGAAGGATAGGCCAGATAATGAAAACTCAATGAGATTTGTATTTACCAACATAATTCGTATCATTTTGAAGAACTAGGAATCTGTATCCCTGTGATCATTATTTTCCTTGAATTTGTGGGTGACAACACACAAAATAATGAATCAGTTTGCCAAAAGATGAGAGTTCTAACTTACGGATATGATCCTGAATCATTATATTAGTGCTGAGACACCATTAAGAAAATAGCTGAGGAGAGGTCAGGATTCCATGATAACTGTGGACTTTGACGTCTAAATTAGAGATGATTATTGCCTCACTTTCTTCTTGCTGGAAGTTTCCAGAATCCAGTGCTTATTCTAAGGCAGTATCTCCCTTCTCCAGCAGAAATTGAATGTGAACCATGTATAGGATTTAAATTTTTCTGGCACTCATATCTGTACAACTATAACAAAACAGGTGAAATTCAATAATTTGTTTTATGTAGCTATGAATATCCAGAACATTATCGTCTCAACATGTAATCAATATAAATTTAATAATGAGATTTTTATCTTTTTTTTTTTTTTTGTATTGCCTTTGGAATCTAGTGTGTGTTTTACATTCACAACACAAGTCAGTTCAGAGAAGAAACACGTCAAGTGCTTGGCGGTCACATGTAGCTAAAGTCTCCCGTTATGGGACAAGGTGGAACTGCAAGATAATGAGCATGTGTATTTGTGAAGATCTGAAAGATCTATCTGTATATTTAGTATCTATTTATATTTCTATATATTTAGTATCTATATATATCGAGTATCTAAAATATATAGTATATTTTATTTAAAATTTTAAATAAAATATACTATATATTTTAGATAGTATATATACTATATATTTTAATATATAGTACATTTAAAATATAGTATATATATTTTAGATACTATTCAGTAAGGTTGGATAAATGAAATTCATTATTAAATTCACTTAATGCCAACCTTGTGAGCAAATTGAGCCCAATGGGGCCTCTCTGTGCTTTATGATCTTATAAGAATAGAGTATCCGTTTTCATCCACGTATATGGTATTTAATGGTATACACTTGTGTAGTGTTTATATGCACAAACGGTTTCCCTCTCATTTTGCCATATTTTACTTTTCCCAATATAAGAGTAATTCATGTTTGCTAGATACAAAGAAACCTGAAAGTCACTCAGATGTGGAAGGAAGGAGAAAGCATTGCCCACAGCTCCAGTAAGCATTTATGAATGATGCTGGCATACCGGTGCGTTACCGTACGCGAGGCAGTGCCGCAACCACAGACCTGTCTTCTACTCCGGTTTGATATTGTACTGTACGTCTCTCCGTGATATTATAAATTAGTATGTGTTATCTTTAATAAACCTTAAAAATCCAGCTGATGAACCAGAGTTTACTGGACACCAGTGCCCCGGGGAGGCAATTTCCAAGTGCTCACGGCACACACGCACTCTGCATGCGTTCAGCACCGCATGGCTCTGGCGACTTCCCAGACTTCTGAAAGGCCCCTGAACTCAACGTTGTCCAATTACTTCGGCCGTTTTCAGGGACGCAAGGTGACCGCTGTGCAGGTGCCGGGGAAGTGCCGATGTCCAGGGAGAAGCCTTCTTCCTTCCTTTCCATTCTTGTGCTTTTCTCATTTAAATTTTAGAAGTTGTATTTTGATCCTTACTGCCCGTGACGTTCGGCGGGAAGCCCCGTGTGGCAGTGGCAGCGGGCGCCTGTGCTGCCCCCTTTTCCCAAGGGGGTGCTGATGCTCTCCGTTCTCCATGTGCCCTAGTTGTTGGCCGCCCTCCGTCCAGGTTAGGGACGTTCCTTCCGTCCTCGCTTGCTGGTGGTCATTACTTACTGTCGCAATTTAATGTTGAATTTTTTTTCTATGTTTTTT
Organism: Microcebus murinus; assembly: GCF_040939455.1. NCBI lineage: Eukaryota > Metazoa > Chordata > Mammalia > Primates > Cheirogaleidae > Microcebus > Microcebus murinus. The sequence continues at coordinate 1,545,953 of NC_134117.1, forward strand.
TCTTTTTCTGTTATGATAATCGCATTTTGTTCTTTTCATCTGTTACTGTGGCGTGTCATGTTTAAAAAGGTTACAATGTTAAATCGCTTGCGTTCCTTGTTCTTCGTAAGGAATTGCCTTTTTCTTTTTCTTTTGATTTTTCTTTTTTTTTATTTCGGCATATTATGGGAGTACAGATTTTAAGGTTTCAATAAATGCCCTTTCCCCTCCTCCCCCCACAAGTCTGAGTCTCCAGCATGACCATCCCCCAGATGGTGCACATCTCACTCATTATGTATGTATATACCCGCCCCCCTCCCCCCTCCCCCCCGCCCAATCCCCTATTACTGTAGTACCTATGTGTCCACTTAGGTGCTGCTCAGTTAATACCAGTTTGCTGGAGAATATATCTGGTGCTTGTTTTTCCATTCTTGGGATACTTCACTTAGGAGTATGGGTTCCAGCTCTAACCAGGATAATATAGGATGTGCTATATCACCGTTGTTTCTTAGAGCTGAATAGTACTCCATGGTATACATATACCACATTTTATTAATCCATTCTTGGATTGATGGGCACTTGGGCTGTTTCCATAGCCTGCAATTATGAATTGTGCTGCTATAAACATTCGAGTGCAGGTGTCTTTTTTGTACAGTGTCACTGGATCTTTTGGGTAGATGCCCAGCAATGGGATTGCTGGATCAAATGGTAGATTCACTTGTATCGCTTTAAGGTATCTCCATATTGCTTTCCACAGAGGTTGAACTAGTTTGCAGTCCCACCAGCAGTGTAGGAGTGTTCCCCTCTCTCCACATCCACGCCAGCATTTGTTGTTTGGAGACTTTTTGATAAAGGCCATTCTCACTGGAGTTAAGTGAATGCGCAGTGCAGGTTCTGCTATGGCTGTGTTTGGGGTTTAACCTATGTGTGAATCTTCCCTGCCCTCTCATTTCCTTCTACTCCACCCGCCTGGTTTTAGTGTGAAAGGGTCACTAGATTTGTAGACTTCCATTGGGAAGTGGTCCCTCTCTTTTAATTCTTTGGAAGAATTTCACAATATTAAAATGGACTATTCCTTAACATATAATTTGTGGGTCTTTCCTGTTAAAACATGAGGACCTAGTCTTCTCTTTGTGGAAAGATTCTTGACTGCTAATTTAATGGGTTCAGTTGTTCTATGACTGTGTGGTTTTTATTTTTTTATGCTGGTGGAGTTCACAAGTCATATAACTTTTATCTAGAATTCATACTTGCATCTAGGCTTGCAAATTATCTTTGGTATAAGATTGTTCGGTATTTACTTATTTTTTTTTACTTATTTTTTTTTTTAAAATCATGTGTTCAACTACACTACAGGTTTGTTCATTTTATTAGTTCTTCAAATAAACAACTTTTAGTGTTTAAAAATTTTTTCTGTACATTTTTCAACCCTATTGAATGCTGCCCTGATTTCTATTTTCTTCCATTTTCTTATCTTTTTTGATGTTAATTTAAGTTTCTGCTCATTTTTAAATTTTATTTTTCTTTGTTGTTTGTAATTTATACCCTCTATTTTTATTACTTAAATACTGCCAAGTTTATACCATATGTATGTAACTTAAAAAGTATAAATTAAGTATTATCTTGCGGTAACCATACCCCACTAACAATACAGGGACATGACAATTCGATGCTGACTGTACCTGTTCCCCACGCCTCCCAAGGTAGGAGGTGTGTACTGTTCATTACTTAATTTTAAAAAATCATTATTATTTTTATTTTATACTGGGTACATATTATATTTTCTCAGATAACCCTTCCAAGATAATTTCCTTCTTTTTTTTTTTTTTAAGACAGTCTCACTCTGTTGCCCAGGCTAGAGTGCTGTGGCATCAGCCTGGCTCACAGCAACCTCAAACTCCTGGGCTCAAGCGATCCTCCTGCCTCAGCCTCTCGAGTAGCTGGGACTACAGGCATGCACCACCATGCCCGGCTAATTTTTCTATATATGTTTTTAGTTGGCCAATTAATTTCTTTCTATTTTTAGTAGAGATGGGGAGTCTCGCTCTTGCCCAGACTGTTTTCGAAATCCTGACCTTGAGCGATCCTCCTGCCCCGGCCTCCCAGAGTGCTAGGATTACAGGCGTGAGATACCACGCCTGGCCAATTTCCTTCTTTTTTATTAGAGCCTTTAAAATTTACTTTAATGAAGGTTAGCTAGTAGTAAAATCTCTCAGTTTTTGCTCATCTGAAAATACATTTTTATTTTTCCTCATTTTTAAGGAATAGTTTTACAGGTTGACAGTTATTTTTTTTCTCAACTCTTTGAGGATTTTTTCTTAATGTCTTATGACATCTGTTAATTTCTGTTGAGGTTTTCCATCAGTCTAAATGATATTCCTACGTAGGTCATATGTCTTTTCTCTCTCTCTGAATGTTTTAAAGATTTTTGTCTTTGACTTTAGGATTTACAGTTTCATCACTGGTTTTTAGATGTGTTTCTTTTAAAAATTCATGCACCTTGTCACGTGTTATGCTTTTGTGGATGTACATCTTTCATCGTTTCGGGACATCCTTCAGATGATGTTATTTCTCCACTGATCAATTTCTCCTTCTGAAATGTTGATATGAAATGTGTTGAACTTTATTGTTGTAACTTCCATCTCTCTTAGTTTTTCTTTCGTATTGTTTATCTCTTTGTTTTCTTTGCTTATTCTGGGTAATTTCCTTAGTTATATTTTCCAGTTGCTAAGTCCCTCCTCATCTGTGTTTAATGAGCTGTTTCAACTCTATGAATTTTTTTATTTCAACAATTATTATTTTAATCTCTAGAAATTTCATCTCCCCCCCCCCCCAATTCTACTTCTTTTCTTATAGTGTCTCTATCCTTTCTCCTCTTAAAAATGCTTCACACAGAAATTTCATATTGTGTACATGAGAAGCATCACATCTCTGGTCTTTGCGAGTCCAGATTTTGTGTCTGTTATCTTGATAACTCTCGATCGTGGTGGCTGTATTCTTCTCTTATCTCCTGTTCTCTAATTACGAGCTTATCATTTTCTTTTAATCTGTGGAACTTCAGCAGGCCCAGTTGGTTATGGTTTTCTCTAAAGAGGTTTTACATCTGCATCTGCAGAACTGAAGGACACCACCAACCGGACCAGACCCGTGACCCCTGAAGACACAGGTTCTTCTCAGTTCTAAAACCTCCCATAGCTCCCCCATCCTGCTGGCCTCAACGCCTGCTCTCCGGGCAACCTGCCCCTCCCGCCGGCCACCTGTTATCCCTAAGACAAGTCTTCCTGGGACATGGAAAGAAGCAGGGTGCTTGGAGACCGGCTTTACTCTTGGCATTTTGCACCATCTGTCCACGGTTGTTCTTTCTGAAGTTGGAGAACCCACCAGAGAGCCTTGCTCACAGCTCTGCTGGAAACACACCTGAGCTCAGCTGTTTTACCTGAAGAGACGGGTCAGCTCTGTGGCTTACCTATACTTATCACTGGAATCGTGTAATAGGACATAGTCTTCCAATGCAAAGTACATTTCTGTCTCAAAGTATGTACCGTCCAATTGCACACTCCGATGGCCAGGCAAAGGGGTAGATGGGCAGGTTCATAGATTCCTCTGGAATTACAGATTCCACCGGAACGTTAATTTGGTCGGAAAGTTAGGGCCAAGACCTGTAATAAATGAACTTATGAGCGGTGATACTACGATAAAGAGACTAAATATTCAGCTAGCTTTACCATTCTTTCCTCCTGTCATGGTTTGGTATCACGGTCGGGCAGGTGAGCGTGTACCATAAGTTCCTGGGGGCAGAAGCCAGGTCTGTCCTGTTTACCTCGGGACCTCCACGGCCTGGTGAAGTGTCAGGCATACCTTTTTATACCACATTGCCACGGATACTCTGCGAGGCGCATTTCAGCAGTGGCTGCATGTGACGAGTTTTTCTGAAGCTCCCTGTGGTAGCTTTCACTCCCAAATGCGGTGCGTTCCTTGGGGGTAGGGGTGGGGTTGCAGGGAACCCAGGCCCAGGGCGCGTTTCCTGCGAGGGGCTTGGGTTTTAAGGAGTAGAGTCGTCAGCGTGGACTCGCTTACCTGCGATCCATGAGACACCTGTCCACTGTCCTGAACAGCCATGAAGGTTGAAGATAACAGCCGCGCGTGCGTTTACCTGGGGACATTTGGGAGGGGCCGCCCTGGCTGGTGGTGGAGAGAGAAGCAGGGCCGGCGTCTCGGCGACGAGACATTCGATCCCATAGGGAAGATGGGTGCGGCAAGGCAGGAAAATGCCCCCCAAATCGTGAGCTGGTTGATGGCGTCGCTGTCTAAGTGCGTCTCCAAAGAGAGACCCGGGCTGGGCACCATCTCCCGATCTCCCCTGCTTCGTTCCCGCCATGGCACGGTGCGAGGCAGGTGAGAGGTGAGCGTTCGCCATGTGTGTGTTGAACACGGCGAAGCGGCTTGAAAACAGCTTCCCGCTGCTGACGGGCGAGTTCTGCTCAGTGCGTTCGGGAGCCTTGCTGCAGACGTGTGTCCTTGCGCAAACAAGCAGGACTCTGCCGGCCCGAAAGGCCTGCAAAACCCGGGCCGCCTGCGGGGGAGAGTCTGCCCCCCGCAGCTCTGATGGGGTGAACCCGTTTACTTTAGGGCAGGCGACCTCAAACTACAGCCCGCGGGCCACATGCGGGTGTTTCTGCCCGTTTGTTTTTTTTTACTTCAAAATAAGACATGTGCAGTGTGCATAGGAATTTGTTCATGGTTGTTTTTTTAAACTATAGTCCGGCCCTCCGACGGTCTGAGGGACAGTGAACTGGCCCCCTGTTTAAAAAGTTTGAGGACCCCTGCTTTAGGGCAAAGGGACAAGCTTTTGTCAACGCTGCTGCAGTCCGTGGAAGACACGACGCTCTCTCAGTGACAGCCTTTTGCACTCCTGGGACGCCCCACTGATGGTCAGTGCTGGACGCCCCCCGGGGCAGCTCTTGCCAGGAATGAACTTAGAAGCAGAGGGAGCCGAGTGCGCCTTTCTGACTCTCTGAAGCTGCACGTGGAATGGACCTTTGGGAGGCAGGTGTGGTCTGGCAGCCACCCAGTTAGCGTGTACTTGTCACACGTGCTGCGTGCACGGTACTTAGACACGGCCTGGGAGCGCAGCCCTGCCTGGGGGGTTGTGACCGTGTGTGGGGGTGGGTGCCTCTTGGGTTCTGGTGGAGATGGGTCTGGGAGGTGGGGGATCTTCCAGGCCAGCCTCGAGTCCGGTTTTGCCAGGACTCGGGCACACGGTCGTGACCCACTTCCCCGCCAGGCGCCCGCAGGCAGGCCGGGCCGCAGAGCGCGGTGGGACGTGCTGGGAAGCCACCCCTGCTCCTTCGTGGAGAACCGCGCCGCCCGCCCGTTCTGCCTCTTCCTTCTCCGGCCGGGTTCATCGTGGCAATCAGGGCATCAGATTGCCCGGTATCAGCAGCAATCTGTCCTTGCGGGCAGCGTGATTAATCTCTAATTTTAACGAGATGAATATTCAAATCATTGTACACCGGGTTACACGGAATCATAAAAATAGCAGCGCGTTAATATTCCCAAGCTGACGTGCAAGGCCAGGCGAATGCTCCCCCGGCCGAGCAGTCAGAGATTTCCACATTCGCCACGGCTGGAGGTGGGGCCGCCGGGGAGGGCTGCTGGGGAGGGACGCCACCGGCTCTGGCCGAGCCCCGCCGGAAAGCAGGAGGGGACAGGACAGGGACCGTCCCGGAAGACCTCAGTCACCGTGCGGGCTGTCGAGGCACAAGAGCGCGGTGATGTCAGAGGACGGGGGAGGGAGCAAGGCCCCCTGTGTGTGTATATGTGAGAGCTGCTGAGCAGAGTATCTGGGCAGACAGGACTACGACTGTCACGCTTTTGTGACAGTGTTGTGGTTGCTGGAATAAATGCCATTAAACATGAAAAAACAATGTGCCTGGCTCAGCCCCCACCCGCCGCCCGCCGAGGGTCAGAGCCACACGCCCGCCCGAGGAGACCCACAGCCCCCGTCCCATGACCCGAAGTCCCTGCCCTGATCAAACAGTCATTGTTGCAGAAATAATTGCCGGCTGGGAGACAGTTGCCTGGAGGGCTTCCACCAGAGCCGGAGTCGTTTGTAAACAGATGGGATAAACTAATGGCTGTTTAGTATCGAGCGTGCTGCTCAGCGTGGCGCTCGTCACACGCGGCTCCCCGTCGGCACAGGGCCCTCGGCAGCCCTGCTGCCCACCCCGCCCCCTCCGCCGCCCTGCCGGGTCCGCGGGGTCCCCCACGGGGCTCTCTGCTGGGTCCTGCTGAGGCCCGTTCCCTCCCTCGTGAAGACGCAGGAGGCTCCTATTTCCCATTTTGTCTGCCCTGCACCCCGCGGCGGTCACGGTTACCAGCATGGCTTCTGAGACTCCACCAGGCCTTGGGAGCACTCCTGGGGCAGAGAGGCTGAGGCTGAGGCCAGTCTAGCAGAGGTCCTCCCCTCCATCCTCCCCTCCATCCTCCCTACCGTCCTCCCTACCATTCTCCCCTCCATCCTCCCTACCATCCTCCCCTCCATCATCCTCTCCATCCTCCCTACCGTCCTCCCTACCATCCTCCCTACCATCTTCCCTACCATCCTCCCCTCCATCCTCCCCTCCATCCTCCCTACCATCCTCCCTACCATTCTTCCCTCCATCCTCCCTACCATCCTCCCTCCATCCTCCCTCCATCCTCCCTACCATCCTCCCTCCATCCTCCCTACCATTCTTCCCTCCATCCTCCCTACCATCCTCCCTCCATCCTCCCTACCATTCTTCCCTCCATCCTCCCTACCATCCTCCCTCCATCCTCCCTACCATTCTTCCCTCCATCCTCCCTACCATCCTCCCTACCATTCTTCCCTCCATCCTCCCTACCATCCTCCCTACCATCCTCCCTACCATCCTCCCTCCATCCTCCCTACCATCCTCCCTACCATCCTCCCTACCATCCTCCCTCCATCCTCCCTACCATCCTCCCTACCATCCTCCCTACCATTCTTCCCTCCATCCTCCCTACCATCCTCCCTCCATCCTCCCTACCATCCTCCCTCCATCCTCCCTACCATCCTCCCTCCATCCTCCCTACCATTCTTCCCTCCATCCTCCCTACCATCCTCCCTCCATCCTCCCTACCATTCTTCCCTCCATCCTCCCTACCATCCTCCCTACCATCCTCCCTCCATCTTCCCTACCATTCTCCCTACCATCCTCCCTCCATCCTCCCTACCATCCTCCCTCCATCCTCCCTACCATCCTCCCTACCATCCTCCCTCCATCCTCCCTACCATTCTTCCCTCCATCCTCCCTACCATCCTCCCTACCATCCTCCCTCCATCCTCCCTACCATCCTCCCTCCATCCTCCCTACCATCTTCCCTACCATTCTTCCCTACCATTCTTCCCTCCATCCTCCCTACCATCCTCCCTACCATCCTCCCTCCATCCTCCCTACCATCTTCCCTACCATCCTCCCTCCATCCTCCCTACCATCTTCCCTACCATTCTTCCCTCCATCCTCCCTACCATCCTCCCTACCATCCTCCCTCCATCCTCCCTACCATCCTCCCTCCATCCTCCCTACCATTCTCCCTACCATCCTCCCTCCATCCTCCCTACCATCCTCCCTCCATCCTCCCTACCATCCTCCCTACCATCCTCCCTCCATCCTCCCTACCATTCTTCCCTCCATCCTCCCTCCATCTTCCCTACCATTCTCCCTACCATTCTCCCTACCATCCTCCCTACCATCCTCCCTACCATCTTCCCTACCATTCTTCCCTCCATCCTCCCTACCATCCTCCCTACCATCCTCCCTCCATCCTCCCTACCATCCTCCCTCCATCCTCCCTACCATCCTCCCTACCATCCTCCCTACCATCCTCCCTACCATCCTCCCTCCATCCTCCCTACCATCTTCCCTACCATCCTCCCTACCATCCTCCCTACCATCCTCCCTACCATCCTCCCTCCATCCTCCCTACCATCCTCCCTCCATCCTCCCTACCATCTTCCCTACCATCCTCCCTACCATCCTCCCTACCATCCTCCCTCCATCTTCCCTACCATCCTCCCTACCATCCTCCCTACCATCCTCCCTCCATCCTCCCTACCATTCTCCCTACCATCCTCCCTACCATCCTCCCTACCATCTTCCCTACCATTCTTCCCTCCATCCTCCCTACCATCCTCCCTACCATCCTCCCTCCATCCTCCCTACCATCCTCCCTCCATCCTCCCTACCATCCTCCCTCCATCCTCCCTACCATCTTCCCTACCATCCTCCCTACCATCCTCCCCTCCATCCTCCCTACCATTCTTCCCTACCATTCTCCCCGCCAGTCCTCCCCTCTAGTCCTCCCCTCCATCCTCCCTACCATCGTCACCTCCATCCTCTCTACCATCCTCCCCTCCATCTTCCCCTCCATCTTCCCTACCATCCTCCGTCCATCCTCCCTACCATCTTTCCTACCATTCTTCCCTACCATCCTCCCCTCCATCCTCCCCTCCATCCTCCCCACCCTCCTCCCCATCAGTCCTCCCCTCCATCCTCCCCACTTTCCTCCCCATTAGTCCTCCCCTCCATCCTCCCCACTTTCCTCCCCATCAGTCCTCCCCTCCATCCTCCCCACTTTCCTCCCCATCAGTCCTCCCCTCCATCCTCCCCACCTTCCTCCCCATCAGTCCTCCCCTCCATCCTCCCCAGTGTCCTCCCCACTGTCCTCCCTACCATTCTCCCCATCAGTCTTCCCTGTAGTCCTCCTCTCCATCCTCTCCATCATCCTCCCCACCAGTCCTATCCATCATTCTCCCCACCCTCCTCCCCACCGTCCTCCCCACCCCTTGCCTGTGCCGGCCCCTGCTCCGGAGAGGAAGAGGAGCGAGCCCGCAGAGCCGGCCTCCCAGCGCTGCTGGGGCTGGCCTGCACAACGCCGGGCATGGCCCGCCCGACCTTCCGGTTCCCTCCCACCCCCTTCCTCCTCCTTCCTCTCTGCCAGGCTCTGGGAAAAGCAGAGTCCAGCTTCTGGGCGCCCCCCCCCCCCCGGGTTCCAGAGGCAGGAGCTGCGGGGAGCGCAGGTGCCGAGGCCCACGGGGTCTGCAGGACGTCCGGCGTCAGTCGTGGCTGCGCACGCGGCCCAGGCGGGCTCCGGGCCTGCGAGGAGGAGAGTCTCTGGACGCTCTGGTCCGCTCAGAGGCACCGGAGGGAAGGCGGCTGCAGCCTGCGGGGTGGCGCTGGGCCGGACACACCGACCCGGCAACGTTGGCGCCGCCACTCACCACGGGCCTTGGCGCGGGTCCTGCAGCCCTCGCTGAGCCGACTTCCTGAGTCCACGCACGGGGCGGCGGAAGTCCGCTTCTCGCGGCTATCAGAATAAAACGTGCAAACAAAGCTCTTTTGCAAGCGTGGGCGCCAAGAAGAAGAAGGGCCAGTGGTACCGGCACAGACGCCAGCAGGGACCAGCTCGGCGGAGGGCGGGGCTGCGTGCACGGGGCTCCCTGCGCTGTTGCTGTCACCCTCCCCCTGCCCCCCGGGATGTCTGCAAGGGAAGCCCACGATGAATCACCGTTTTGCTTAAAATATTGATTTTTCTAAGTCACCTTTACGGGCTCGCGTTTCTGGCCTGTCTCTGAGCCGGCTTAGCAGGGCTTTTCGGCTGGACCTGTCTCATCTCACCATTATTTACTCAGCTAAGGGATTCTCTGCTGTCCCCGGGGGAGCAAGTCGTAATTATTTATCAGTCGACACGGTTGGGGGTGCTCATCTTCCAGCCCTGCTGGGAGGCATCTCCCGGGCGGCAGCTGGCGTCCCAGGGCTCCTGTGGGTTCCTGTCCTTCACGGCTGGTGTCCCTGGGCACTGCGTCCCCCGACGGTGTTTGTCTCTTTGCATCAGTGCCAGGGGTGGTGTCGTCTTTCTGGCCTGGAGCCGTGTGCCTGCGCTCAGTTCCCCAGACGTCCGGCCTCGGGTGCCGGGAAAGAGACGGAGGAAAACACAGCGACCCACAGCTTTCCTGCCTGCACCGGGCTCATGGCGCTCGCTGTCGCGGACGCCTCCGTGACCGTGTTTGAGCGCCCCCCACCCGCCCACTTGTGTTTAGGACGTGTGCACAGTGTTTGGGAAGGACGCAGCTAATGAACGCACAGTGTGTCGACGGGTTGAGAAGTTCCGTTCTGGTGGTTTGAATCTTGAAAGTGAGCCACGTGGGCGACCCGAGACCAAGGTGGATCATGATGAGCTGAAAGCTGTAGTGGGAGCGAACCCATCTATCTCCACCCACGCGTGAATGGGCAGCAAGGCTTGGCGTTACTATCCCAGCAACGTTGGACCGTTTGAAACAAACGGGCAAGGTAAGGAAGGTGGATAGATGGGTTCCGCGTGAATTAGGTGAGCATCAGAAGAGAAACCGTCTCGAAGCTTGCCTGTCTTTGTTGTCACGACACAAAGGTGAACCGTTTCTACAATGCATTGTTAGGTGTGATGAGAAATGGATTCTCTCTGACAATCGCAAGCATTTGGCACAATGGTTGGACAAAGAGGAAGAGCCGAAACCCCGTCCAAAACCAGATATTCATCCAAAAAAGCTACTGGTGTTTGTCTGGTGGCCCAGCGCTGGTGTTATCCACTACAGCCTCATGAAACCTGGTCTGTCTGTTAGAGTGCACGTCTACTGCAACCAGGTGGACGAAACGATGAGGATGCTTACGATTAAGCAGCTGAGATTGGACAACAGAGACAGGCCAGTCCTTTTTCAAGACAGCGCTCGACCACATGTGGCACAAACAACACTGCTCAAACTACGGAGGCTGGACTTGGAAACTCTCTGTCACCCACTGTATTCGCCAGGCCTTGCACCAACTGACCAACACTTCCTCCAGGCTTTGGACCACTTCTTGCAAGAAAAAATATTCCATTCTCCACAAGCTCTGGAAAACGCCTTTCGCGATTTCATTGCCACTCGGTCTCCAGGCTTCTTCGCTGCTGGCGTAAACGAGCTACCGTCATAAGCAAGCTACGGCATTGCGTGCTCTCTCTCGGTGTGACTGCACTGTTGACGGCCCGCTGTGTGGACACACCGTTGTTGACGCGACCACTAGCCTTCCGCTGTTTCCAGGGCCTCAATACCGCCCTCTGTCTTCAGGCGCTAGGAGAGTGGAAGGACCACGGGAGAGGAGAGGCCAGATCGAGAGTTGTGAATTACGTTAAGATTTTTGGAACATATTTCCAAAATTCTGTCCAGGACTGGTCAAGCATCCATAAAAATGGTGCCTACAAAATACTTCTTAGAAACCACATTTCTTTGAGGAGCTGAGGATTCTATTAAAAGAAAGAAAAAAATAAAAACAGGCTTTACTGGAAAGGCTCGGAAACTTTCAGATGTTTCCTTCTAGTGCCTGAAAGGACAAGCTGGATTCTAAGGGGGACCCGGGGGAGGGCGTGGGAACCCATGCGGAGCCGCGTGGACGAGCTCGGCCCTGTGTGCTCTGGAAACCCCTCCCCCTCGAGGCCCCCTACAAACCCACCCACGTCTGCGTGTGCTGCCCGGGGGCCGGTCGGCCGCTGCTCTGTGTGAGGGTGCGTGCCCCACGACCGTTCTGGTTGCACACTCGAGGCCTGTGCACCACGGCACAGCCGCTTCTCTGTACGGCGCACGGGGCCGGCTGGGCCTGGTGCCCGTGAGCCCCGTGGCTCACCGTGAGCGCCAGGTGCATGTCAGCGCTGTGACAGGTCGAGAACGCGTCCCAGACATTTCCTCTGGGGTTGGTGGCCACAGCAGGGCTTCCATGAAAGGGGGGCTCGTGTGTTGACACTGTGGGAGGGGCGTCTGTCACCTGCAGACCCTGGCATGTGTCCCCACACTGACCCTCTGCGTCCCTCTCTTGCAGGTGGCTGCCACAACAGCCTTAAGCCGCTCAGCAATGGGCCCACAATCGCCATCGCTGCCGCCGCTGCCGCCGCCGCCGCTGCCATGGTCTCTGTGGACCCCGAGGGCCTCCGGGCCCCGTCACCCTCCAGCGTCATGCAGCCGTGCCACTTCCTGACCTTGGCACCCATCAGAATACCCCTGCGGACGGCCCCCTTCGCAGGTAGGCACAGAGCGGGCCCCCTTCCTGCCTCCTGCTGCTCACAGCGCCGCGCCGTGCCCGGGGGGCCGGTAGTCCCAGGGTCAGCTCCCCGCAGCGGCCACTGGCCCCGGGTTCGCGGGACATGGAAGCCCAGCTCCGGGGAGGGACAGTAGATTGGGGCCAGATGCGTCATTCTGCCATGAAGCCAAGTCTGAAGTCGCTGTTGCAGGAAAGGAGACTTAAAGGAGACTTGCATTTACTGATTCCATGGGGGGGCGTCAGGCACCCAGAGCATCCTGGCAGTGTGGGGACCGGGCAGGCGGGATTTCTCCTGTGGGGCGTGGAAGACAGGAGGGGAGCGTGTGGCGAGAGGAGCCCAGCGTCTGTGCGTGGTGCCAGCCCCGCGCTGGACACGTGGGCTGGGGGCCCGCCCAGCGCGGCAGGAGCCAGTCCCACAGTTGTGGGTGGCACAGAGACATCGGGGCTGGTAAAAGCAGCCGGCCCGCTTGCTTTCCAGAAACCCCTCGGGGCAGGGCTGGGCCGGGCCGCGCTGGCCGTCCAGCTGGTGTTCTGGGAGGTGCCGGTGGGCCTTGGAGAAGGCTCGGGGGGAGGACTGCAGGCCCGGGCTCCTGGCCGGCTGCAGCTCTGTTGTCCGCCTGTGTTCATGGCCACACCTGCCTGTCCGTCGGCTGTGACCAGCATGCCGTGGCCCAGCCACCTGGTGAGGTGTTTCGCTTATCCAAACAGCAATAGCAACGTTGATTTGGAATGGCTCAGAGTGAATCCTCAATTCTTGTGAGATGGCACCATCGTTTTAATTGTTCACGTGATACGGAGAAGTTAGGTAGAAATTCTGCAAAAGACGGTGTCATTAATTGCTATATTATCAGTAACAGAAAACACACCACTAGATTGTCATGTGCACACATGTATAAATATATAGGTACTCGCTCATGGTAAAGAGACAATAACCTAGTCTCACTACTTTCCCATTTCTGGGAGCGTTTTTGGTTTGTTGACTTTGTATCTGGTAAATCTAACGAGGTCTTTGCCGGCACCGGGCCTCGGGCACTGGCTGTTTCTAGACTGGTTGATGCATTAGTTGGTAAATAGGCTGTTGTATTCTCGTGAGCAAAATCTCACTTCTATCTCTCATGCCAGCATGCGTGCATTGGGGTGTAGGGAGAAAGTAAAACACACTGATGATCTCTACGTGGAACATAAATTAGAACTGCGCCGAGAATTTGGTTAGAATCCATCATCCCATTGACATTTATTGAGGGTGACTTACTATTTTCCAGAAAATTAATCTGAGAACCAAAAAAACTGTGTCCCCCAGGGTGGCTTCCCTTTCCACATCTCTTACATGATTTATAAAGTGACACGATAATTAGGCATCTTCTCATGTTTGCATTTGATAAAGCTCCGTAATCAAATTTGCCGTAGTGTGCACCAGGCTAGAAAAAGACAGGCGTCAACATTATCAATCTTGTAGATTTCTTGAGAATCGGGCTGTCAGCAGGATGAAAGGGACCTCACTCCAAAGGTACCGTGTTTCCCCGAAAATAAGACAGGGTCTTATATTTATGTTTCCCTAGGGCTTATTCTCAGGGGAACGTGTTATTTTCCCCTCAAAGCCTCAGCTTGCAGCACGCACAGGATGGCTGGGACCTCTGACAGGGGGAGCCGACCTTGTTGGTGGGGCTGCCCACACTTTTCCGGTCACCTCTGGGACAGTAGCTGTCATGACGGGGCAGACGAGAAGGGCTGCTCGTCTTCTTTGCCGCTCCGCGACAATATGCGTGGGTTGTGCAGATGCGCTGCGTAGCCACGCCCGTCACTAGGGCTTATTTTATGGGTAAGTCTTGGTTTTGGGGAAACACGGTAGCTGCTGACATCGCCCGCACAGAAGTGGCACTGACCATTGGACCCGGAAGCCTGCTCTGCAGGAGAGGGTCGGGTCAGGGCTGACGCACAGTCAGGGGCCGGGTCGGACCAGTGACCAGTCGGCGCTGTGAGCAGCTGGGCCAGTCCCGGGCCCTACCCGGGGGCGCCCGGTGAGGGGCTGATGTGCAGTGGGACCTGGTAGTGTGGTCCTGGCCGTCTCCTCGAGGCCTTTGCAGAGGGCAGTGAGGCAGGCCAGGCCCGCAGGAAACCTCTACAAACCCCCGGCACTCTCTGGAAAGCGGGGCTTGTGGGGCAGGGAGGGGTAGAGCCCGTGCCTGGGGCCGTTCCAGGCTGTCTTCTCAGCCGCTGCCCCGCGGGACGCCTGGGACCGCGGCGTCACCTGTTCTGTGAGCAGTCCCAGTGGCGCCCGGGCACCCCGACAGGACGTTCCTGACACCCCTCAAACAGGTGCGCCGGGCAGGGCAGAAGGACGCCGTGTGGGCGGGAGGCTGGGCGGGCAGAGAGGACCGGGCAGTGGCGGCAGCACCCGGGCTCGGGCACACGCAGGAGAATGCAGCTCACACTCATGGTGATCTTATGAGAGCGTGTGTGACCTTTAGTTTATCTATGGATGAATGATTCTGGTTTTATTCATAAAATAATTCCCATTTTATGTAGATGAGCTTGACTATTACCCCCTCAGCGTGGCAATGCAAGTCAGCGGCCGCACGTGGTTGGGTTGGTGCTCCCAGCTGGGGGTGCGTTTGCTGTGGGGGGGCAGCATTGGGCAATGTCTGGAGACGGCGTTTGGTGCCATGGACCGGGGGCTGCTGCTGGGACCCGGTGGGTGGAAGCCGGGGAGGGTCCCCCAATCCTGGAGCCCCCAGGACCACCCCACGGTGAAGACTTATCTGGCCCAGAACGTTGCGGAGCCTTCCTCACGAAACCGTGGTTTCCGTCACTGAAACTCCACCTAGCGCCCCGCGCAGACCTGCTTGGAGTGGAGTGAGCCCGCCTGGGAGTTAATATTCCATTAGCTCAAGGGCCCGAGGGAAACGGCTCCGCGCTGGAACGAAGACAGAGCCGTAAGGATGAGCTTAATTACCTGCCTGCCAGGAGATCGAGCGTCTCCGGTAAGACGCCGTGTGATAGTTACAGACCCCCACGGCCAGGTCCAGGTGCAGTCGAACGGAGGGCTCCCTTTCAGGGTGTCGTGGGCAGGTGCACAGGTGGCCGCTACTGCCGCCAGACCACACGCGGAGGGGCCCCCCTGGGCCCTGCTATCCCGGGTCTGTGCACAAGCCTGGCCCCTTTCCGGGCTGCAAGTCACCCGCGGTGTCTGTGTGTATGTGGGGTGTCCGTGACTATCTGTCCCCACCCGCCCGCAGTAGGTGCCCATTCTCTGAGCCTTGACCCCGTGCAGCAACCCGGCAAGTCCCCGAGGCCAGGGCCCCTCCCCAGGCTGCACGCCCACCTGCCGATCACCTGCGTGCTCCGACACGGAGGGTGCGGTGGGGAAGGTGCAGGTGCAGGACTGGGTTACCTGGAGATGCTGTTGCCCGGCAAGGTGGCGCCTGCCCGCCCCTCCCCCCCACCCCACGTGGATTCCGCAGGGCAGAGATGTCTTCCCTGTTTGCTGTCTTCAAGTGGTTTCGACTCACGTCCAGCTTTTCCTTCAAGCTTCAGCCGGGTGTGGCGTCACGCACCTGGAGTCCCAGCTACTCGGGAGGCCGAGGCGGGAGGATCGCTTGAGGCCAGGAGTTCAAGGCCAGCCTGGGCAACATGGCTAGTACCACCACCACACCGCCCCCACCTGCAATCTCAGTTAGAATAATTTTAAAAGAGACGTTAACTCTTAGAGCTTCAGGTTAGAGAGGGAACACGTTTAGGGGAGGGGAGGTGTCTTGTATCCTGTTTGTTGCTTAGTGTGTGGGACGAACGTGCCACCCACTCCTCGAGGGAAGAATGAAGGAAACGTGGGAGGATTTGCCGACAGGCACGGGGGTCTCCGGGGCTGCGTGGCCCCGGCCCAGCCTTCGTGCCGGGAGGGGGGCCGGGGTCCGAGGCCGCGTTCCTGGGGCCAGCGTTGGGTGGCCGGAGCCCCGGAACCCGCCCCCGTGGGATGGAACGCGTGCTGTGGCTCTTCTCTTAAGAATGATGATATTTATTTTTAAAACCTGGCTCTCTGTTTCTTCAGCACGCAAGTGAGAAAGGTAAAATGTGAGCGAGTCGTTCTGGTCTCTACGCTAGAGCAAATTATAATACTATCAAATACAAATATTAAAAACTACCATCTGCCTCGGAAGCCGTCTGCCACCTGTTCTTTTGCTTCCAGAACTATTTAATGGTTCGCATTTAACATTGTGTCCTGCCACAGAACAGCTGGGGAGTGACGATTCTTTCTGTTCTCTCGGTAACTCGCCAGCCGAGCTCCGCTGCAGCAAGTGGGGCCGGTCTCCGCGCCGGGGCCGCGCGGACTTTCATGGGGCCGCGGCGTCCTCATTAGCGGGCCCCGCAGATGCCAGGGCAGGTTCCCTGACAACCACCCCCAGCCTTTCGCGGATAAAGTCTTGTCTTTTTTTTTTTATTTTTAATCATCCAGGAATTGTTTCCTCCTCCACGATAAAAAAAAAAAGAAAAAATGTCATAATACGTATTAACATTTTGAAGATTTTCAGAGACAGAAAATACCGTAACGACATAATTACTTACACGGCAGAATGCCTGAACCGCGGCCGGCTGCTGGGAGGAAGACACGCGTGTTTCTGAAGGAGGGATTGAGCTGCCTTTAGCAGAAAAAAAATAATTGGATTTAAGCAAACGAAAAACCTTCGCATAGATAACTGTCCACGGCAAGCAAATTTATATTAAGAGTGCTGACGAAAAGCCCTGCCTTAAGCCTTATACGAGGTATCTGCGTAACAAAGACATTTGTAGCCTGTTAATATTTTGAAACAAACAAACAAAAAAAAGAATGGGACTAGGGACGCCCACGCTGGCACTATTGCATGCAGTGAGTGTGCAAGGCGCAGAATTGTCCGGATGGACACCCGCTGTTGCTGTTGGGGTCAGAGGTGAGACTTGCGTTCACACTGGCCCCTCCTCTCTGCGAGGGCTGCACCCCGGTCCAGAGGAGGGTGCCCCGCCCCTGTCTCCACTGCCGCCCTCCCTTCCTGCCGCCTTCCCGGAGAAACGCCGGGCGGTTGACCCCCATCAGCTGTTTCTACGGTCAGTGCCGAGTCGCTCGCTCTTTGCAAGGAGAATCTGGGGGCCTCGTGCACACAGAAGCACGCGCCGGCTTAGGTCAAGAGTAGAGGACGCTAATGCCGTGCGAGCAAGGTGCGCCCTCCCCCTGCCCCCGAGCCTGAGACGGGAGACCCCCCCCAGCACCCCAGCCTTCCCAGGGGGGGGCGGGGAGGGGTCACCGCTCTCCCGAATGTGCCTGTCGTTCCTTCGCTGTGCTGTAGAGATGTGCCTCCTGCCCGCGTGTGCGGCGCCTGCAGGCAGCACGAGGCATCATTTACGCGCTTTTGCGTCTTGCGTGAGCGTACTTTGCGCATTCTCCAGCCGTCACCTGTTTGCTCAAATAGCGTCTTTTCCTAAGAGCCATCCCCGCTGACGTCTGTGGGGGAGGCGCAGCTGCGTTCCCGTTTGTGTCTCGGCCCCTCTTTGGGCCCCTCTTCCCGGGGGAGGTTGGGCAGCTTCCTCAAAGGCCAGGCGCAGTTGTCTCCTCCTCCCTTCCGGCACTTTCCTCTCCTGGAAGAATCCCCGCGGGGGTCTCTGCAGCCCGGCGCCCTCCCTCCGCAGGGCCTCAGGTGTCCTCATCCCGGGTAATAACTCGCGCCGGCTCCATCTACCGCCTCCGCTCCCCCGCGCCCTGGCGGATAGACCCAGTCTCTCCCCGGCGCCCCCGCCTTCTAATGGACATCTCGAGCCTCACTTTCCTCTGTCGGGAGTATTGATTTTCCAGCACATGAGTGTATTCATTAAAGACAGACAAAAAGTCTTTCCTCCTGTCTGTGTTGTTCCAGGAAAAGCTGCTCCCTGTCCCCAGTTCATGCCACGCTGCCCCCTGGCTGGAGCCTGACGCCGGAGGTCGTCTTGGACCTTTCCTTTGGCCTGGTAGCCCCGCCTGGTCCCTCCGCACGGGCACCCTCCTTCCCGCCAGCACCGAGTCCGCAGGGCCTCCGCCTGCGCCCTGCCACACTGCCACGTCCATCCACGCCCGAGGCCCCACACCTGCTCTCTCTGCCCCTCTCCCCGGCCCTGTGCGCCGTTTCCCACCGAGCAGCCGGCCCAGGCCCTCCCCTGCTTAAACCCCATCCCCAACGGTTGCCTCCCACGCAGCTTAGAGCAAGCCCCGGACTTCCCCCGAGCCTCCGGACGCTGTCTGCGTGGCCCCGCCTGCCCTCCCACTTCTCCCGCTGCTCTGCAGGTGCCCGCCCTGAAGGCTCCGGGTCGGGGTTCTCACCAGAGACTTCGGTCCCAGCTCTCCGGCAGCCCCCTGTGCTGCACAGAGAAGGCTGCGCGTGGCCTGTGCGTGGCCTGTGCGTGGCCGGGAGCGAAGCCTTGCGTGTGCCCGGTGGCCGGGGTGGAGGGAGCTGACGTCCCCCCTCAGTGTTTGGCATTCTAGAGATCGTGTGGGGGCCACTTTGAGTGGCCAGATCCCAAAGGCCACATCGGTGCTTCAATAACCCTACGTGTGGAAAGCTCCGTGGTGGGCAGCTCTGTGGTGGGCCCTCAGGGAGGCACAGGTGGAATCTCCACGTGGTCCCGTGATTGAAAGCGGGGTCTGGGCCAGACCCCTGCACACCCCATTCACGGCAGCGTCACCACCACAGCCAGTGGGTGGACGTGGTCCGAGCGTCGCTGTGGTGGGTGGGTGAACAAAACGAGGAAACTCCGGCACACGCTACGACATGGGCGAAACCCCAGGACACGAGGCCAGGTGGAATGAGCCATCACAAAGCGACGGGTCGGCGTGAGTCCACTTACGCGGGTCCCGGGAGCGTCGAATACACAGGATGGAAGGCGGACAGCGGTGCTGGGGCTGGGCAGGGGGAGTGGGCATACGTGTTCGATGGTGCTCTGCGCGCTGGTCCCGCCTGCAGCCAGCCTGAGGGGGGCGCCCATCATGTCCGGGCCCCAGCGGGTCCTCACGTGTGAGGAGGGAGGCTTGTTCTCACATGAACATGGGGGAGGAAATCCATTCTAGGGCATTTGGAAAGTGCCAGAAGCACAGGGTTAAGTAAGAGGCAGCAACATGTCGCACTGTCTCGCCCTTTGTTGGGAGTTACCGTGTTTCCCTGAAAATCAGACCTCCCCATAAAGTAAGCCCTAGCAGGATTTCTAAGCATTTGCGCAATAGAAGCCCTACCCCGAAAATGAGACCTAGTGATGGGCGTGGCTACGCAGCGCATCTGCACAACCCGGGCATGTCGTCACAGAGCAGTAAAGAAGACGAGCAGCCCTTCTCATCTGCCCCGTGAGAGCTCTGTTGTTCGACATGAGAGATTAGGGCCGATGGTTCTAAAGGAAATAGAGTTGCAAGAAATCCAGGATGGAATTCATGTTTGGAGAGTGATGATGATGTTCCAGAAGAAGACGACTTCACTCTATTTGAATAAATGTAGATTGATGTATCGTACTTAAAAAAAATAACACATCCTCTGAAAATAAGCCCTAGGGTGTCTTCTTGAGGAAAAATAAATATAAGACCCTGCCTTATTTTCAGGGAAACATGGTAGTTTCCTGAGTCTCCTCCAACTCGGCTCCACAATGCCTTCCAGCGCCAGATTCCTGTGCCGTCAGCCGTCTGTCGGGAGCACGGCAGAGACCGGGCCGTGTGCAGAGAGGGTGCCTGTGAGCGGGGGAACAGCTGGCAGGGCGCAGGTGCCGTCCTGGAGCCAGCTGGGTGATGGGGGCCAGGGGTGCAGAGCGCAGGGCCGGCTGCTCCAGGAGGGCCTGTGCAGTGTGCTGGCGTTCCCTGGGCTAACTCTAGAAGGATCTGCAGGGGAGCAGGGTGGGCTCAGGACACGCCTGTTTGATCCGGGGTCTCCTGCCCTGGCCGACTGCTCCCTCCCGGTAACCACACGCACACAGCTGTGTTGTTGTTGCCCCCGGCGCCCGGCCTGTGTGGACAGTGTTTGCTCAGGTGTTCCATCCGGTCCCTGGCAGGTGTGCGCTGTGTTCTCTGAGCGGCGTATTGTTTGCTGGGAGGAGACTGACGTGAGCTGTTCTTTGCGAGCTCAGGTGTCCTGTCCTGTCCCGTCCCCTCCCCTCCCCTCCCCTCCCCTCCCCTCCCCTCCCCTTATCACCACAATGGCAATGTCCTCCCGTGGCCAGGGCCACGCCCTGGGCATCTCCAGGGGTGCGTTGCCATGGTTGAAACACTCATACGTTGTTTCCTCAAAACCAAATAAGAGACGTTTTTCTCAAAGTCAGAGCTCTCCAGGGCTCAGAGCCAGAGCTCACTCGGCCCAACGCCCCTGCCACGCGGCGCCAGGCTCCGCTCTCTGTGCCCCAGCGGGCAGCGTGATCCCATGGAGTACGGTCCCTCCCGGACACAGAGGGAGGACCCGGCCCACGGGCTCCATGTCACTGTGTCCGCCGGACCCTCTCACTGCCTGAGGCCGTGCTCGGAGCGTGTGCTCGGAGCGTGTGCTCGGAGTGTGTGCTCGGAGTGTGTGCTCGGAGTGTGTGCTCGGAGCGTGTGCGCCGCCGTTGCCCGGCAAGGTGTGGAGGAAGCAGGTTCCCGCGGCTCCAGGAGGCGTTTCCGAGTGGTCAGACTCCACGCACTCACGGCTGGCGCTCTCCCAGCATGTGCCACGTGAGCACCCGGCCACGGAACCGGCGTCCGTTAGCCTTCCCGCTGGAGAAGCTTCACGCCCATTACATGCGTTTCCTCGAGTGTGAGCCAGAATGCAGACCTCTCTTAGTCTTTTTGGCTCCTTTCAGAGATTATAGTGATCCAGGGACACGTTTCCAGCCCGAATTAAGGACGTGTTTTCCAGCGTGCTTAGGGACCTGCACATGTGTGTGCATGTGTGTGCACGTGTGTTCAGGGATGTGTGTGCGAGGCTGCGAGCATGTGTGTCTGAGCGTCATGCGTGTGTGAGTGCGGCTTGCACAGGTGCAGAGTCGTGGCAGGGGGCCGGGTGGGGAGTGACCCGAGGGGTGGGGGAGGCTCCTTTGAGAGCCGGATCTGGGAACCGTCCGGACAGCAGCGAGGGGACCAGACTTGTGGACTTTCCCGGGATGGACAAAGTCGGGGAGAGAAGCCGACGCTAACCTGCTCCAGGTCCTGTCTGACGTGCTCCGCCCCTGAGGGCTGCTGTTCATCCACGGTTCCTCTCCTCACCGCGGTCACGTCCGGTTGTCCTGCCGAGTGTAAGCTCCTCTGCCACGGAAACCTGGTCTCGCTTCTGTGTTCCCCGGGCACTCGGCCGGGGCGGGTCCTGCGGGAGTGTGAGTGTCGTCTGGTATCGACCGAGGACACAGGAGGGAGCCGCTCCTGGGGAGAGAGTAGGAGACTGCCCCCACCCGGCAGAGGACGCTGATCCACACGCCCCCCGGAATGTGCCCTGGGAAGGAGCGTGCAGATGGCAGCGGCTGTGGCTCACATGTGGCGTGATGCTCGCATGCGGTGCTCAATGCAACAGTGACTCACGGGAGCGAACTTACTCATTTGAGCCCCTCACGCCTGGCCGACACTAGGTGCGTGTGAGTAAGCCTGGCGCGAGTCACCGCTCCAGTGGGGACGTGCCGTCGCCACCTGTGATGTGGGTGCGTGTGCGTGTGCGTGCACACACGGATGCATAGTTCACATCACTCCTGCATCCTGGGGTAGTGCTGCTGCACCGTGCTCGGTGGCTGCTGAAGGAACTCACACACCCCACGCCCGAGCTTGGGAACCCCTGCGCAGGGCTCAGGGGCCTTGGGCGGGGTTGGCATCTAGAAAGGGCATCTGCTGGTCGTGTCTGAACCCCGAGTCCCGGGCTCTGTCCCCCGAGTTCGTAGCTCCTCCTCCCTGCTCAGGGCAGGACCGTGCTTCTGGGCTCGTGTTGCTGGGCGGTCGCTCAGCCTGGGATGCCGGCCTGAAGCTGGAAGGTGTCCGGCGTTCCCCTGGCCTCTGCCACTTCCCGGCCCTGCGTTCTGGCCTGGGTGGCTCCCACGGGAGGAGGAGCCCCCAGACCCCCTCGCTTCCCTGCTCGCTGCCGTCCTCCTCTCACGGGGAGA
This sequence comes from Microcebus murinus, assembly GCF_040939455.1. NCBI lineage: Eukaryota > Metazoa > Chordata > Mammalia > Primates > Cheirogaleidae > Microcebus > Microcebus murinus. The sequence continues at coordinate 1,568,125 of NC_134117.1, forward strand.
CGCCTGCAGGTTCTCCCTGCCCCACCCCCCCCCCGGCTCACCTGTCCTTCCCACAGCCTCACGTAGACTGTAGAGTGCCGCCCCATTCCCTGGACCCGGCCCGCTGGCCTCCCAGCCTCCACGAGTGGGTCTCAGCCCAGCCAGGGCGGCCTCTCCCTGCACCCACCACGCCTGGCGCTTCCCGAGTGTCTCCAGGCCAAGCCTTCCTCCCCGGCGCTCCCGGCCAGCCAGCGCATCCTCTGAGTGTTAACTCAGTTGTTCCTGCCTGCCTTCCCCCCCATCAGTGTCGGTGCACCCCAGGCTGAGAGCCACGTGGTGTAACCCTGGCCAACCCAGCACAGCCTGGCACCCAGGAGGCGCCAGCTCTCCCCAGCGCAGTTCCTCCCGAGTTCCCGGCACTGCGGGGGCTGCTCGACCCGTTTACTGAAAACCTGCTCCGTCCACTCCCCGGGGCCCGGCCTGGGCCTCGCTCTGGCGCTGCCGCCTCCCGGGAGCTCTTCCCTCTTGTGGTCCAGCCCTGTGCTCCTGCCTGGTGCATGTGGGCAGCTCGAGGATGGCTCCGTCCCGAGCAAAGGTGACAGCACGGTCCCCAGCCCTCAGTGGCAGGCTCCCCGAGGCCTGTGCCCCTTTGGGACCCCGGCCAGCCTCCCCGTGGCCTCGGCCAAGCCCTGGGGCTCCCGGCTCCCTCAGGGTGGCCCTGGAGCACTTCCAGCTCGGTGGCCTCCTGCCAGCTCGGGCCGGACCCCAACCCCTCTCTCAGGACCAAATATTTGACGCTTCCCGAGGCCCTGCCGCTGTCTGGGCTGTCGCCACTGAAGTGGCTGAAGGACCCTGTGTCCTGCGCTGCGTGGCTTCCCGGGGAGGGAGGTGAGCCGGTGACGTGGGCTTCCCGGGGAGGGAGGTGAGCCGGTGTCGTGGGCTTCCCGGGGAGGGAGGTGAGCCGGTGACGTGGGCTTCCCGGGGAGGGAGGTGAGCCGGTGACGTGGGCTTCCCGGGGAGGGAGGTGAGCCAGTGTCGTGGGCTTCCCGGGGAGGGAGGTGAGCCGGTGTCGTGGGCTTCCCGGGGAGGGAGGTGAGCCGGTGACGTGGGCTTCCCGGGGAGGGAGGTGAGCCGGTGACGTGGGCTTCCCGGGGAGGGAGGTGAGCTGGTGACGTGGGCTTCCCGGGGAGGGAGGTGAGCTGGTGACATGGCCGCGTACATGTTCCTGCTCCCGCCCTGGAGAGCCGCCCTGGCTCTGGTGAGAGCACAGCGGATGGGAGGGGAGGCCCGAGCTGGGACGGGGGTTGGGGGGAAACTGATGCACCTTCCAGGGGACGAGGCTGTGGCACTTAGGAAGCTTGTGACCCTGAACCTCTTCCAGTTATTTTTAAAAAATTATTATTTTAAACCTATCAACAAGCTCCGATGTCGGCCGCCCTTCCCGGCGATAATTAATCACACAAACCCAAACGGTGCGGGAGAGGCCTGGCCTGGCGCCGCCGCCCCAGAGACTGAGTGCCGAAATCAGTGTCAGTCCCGCAGACGCCTTGCGTTTGACTCCTTAACTGATTGCGTCCTGCCAACACTTTGCGCAGCGCGTGGCTGGTCCCGGCTCCCTGCTCTGCACGCTGGTGGCAGCCATGCCCACAGGACCCCGCCAGGCGCCAGAGAGCCCCCAGGCCTCCGTCAGCAGGGCCGTGCCCAGCACGCCGCGTCCCCGTCTTGGTGGGAGCCACGGCAGAGGCGACCTCTCGTCACGGATCCTGTGTCTCTTGCAGAGGGTGCCCGGCTGCGGAGCGGCAGGGGCGGGACCGGCGTGCAGTTTCTAGCCTCTGCCCGAGGGACGCTTGCTGCCCTCCCACTGGCCAGCGAAGGTCCAGCGGCCAAACCCGGGGCCGGCACGGGGGACGTCCAAAGGGCGCGAGCAGAGGCGGCGTGAGCGGGTGGAGGCCGTCAGCGCGGCGCCCGCCTCGGCTGTCTGGCACGCGCGGGTACAGCCCGCTCAGGGAGGCGCCCTCAGACAGTTAAAGCTGAGCAGTCTTAATTAAATGAATCAGAATGCAAGCAAAGCGCTTAAATCTCACGCTCCTCCTCCGCCATGGCGCGTTCCTTTCGCGGAGCCGTCCCTGGTTCCCCTCACGTCGCACGTGGCGCCCTGTGTCCTCCTCACTGCGCGAGTGCCCGCCCCGATCCGCGGCCGGTTTTGCCTTCCCACGGTCAAGGGCGTCGGCGATCTCGTTCTGTCCCGCAGGCACCGGCGAACGGCTTCTGGTCTTGCCCATAGACTGGTTCCAAAAGTTAATAAATACGAGTAAGTTAAACAAGCAAATAAAGAAATACAGGCTGAGATTCCCGATCCCCAAATCCAAAATCCGAAATACTCCAGTGGGCCACTTCCTTTGCGTGTCGTGTCGTGCTGCTCTCAGGAAAGTTTCAGATCCTGGAGCGCTTCCTGTTTCCGAGTTTCCCGTTAGGGGTGCCCGGCCGCTGTGCATTTTCTGCAGGTATCTGGGAAGCTGGGAAAGATCAGAAACTGGAAACACCTGTGGCCCCGAGACTTTTATGTAAGAGACACTCAGCCCGCTCGTGTTCGATGCTTGCTGGGATCACGAGGATGTTATAGAGGTGACAGCCTCCACCCTGGCACCAATGTTTGAACATCAGGGTCCAACAAATCACTTCGCTCATCTCTAAATTGCTTAAACCATCCTCTCTCCATCTCGTGACTTTCTTACGGATTCTGCTTGCCCGTCCTGCCGTTCCTCGTTCTCTTCCTCTCACGGGTCTCCAGGAAGCTGTTTCCAAATTCTTCACTGCGCTTTTCTGTTCTGCTTCTCCCTTTTTTCCCCAGAGGCCCCGCCCTGCTCGAAGCATCTGGCGCCTTCTCCCCGGGGCTGGGACGCTGGGGCTCCCAGCCCCTCACCCCCAAATCCATCGTCTCCCCCCCAGTTCACAGCCGCACTTGCGGAGCACGCTCTGGAAACAGCGTCCCAGGAGAGGGTACTTCCGATTCCTCTGCTGTTGAGATTTCTGATCTTCCCTTCAGACTTGATGGATAAGATTGTCAAGCTGCACAACGTTAGCTGGCATTGTTCACCCTCGGAGTTTTAAAGAGAACGCTCTGCTGTCTTATAAAATCTGAACCCGCAGAGAGAAAGACTCACTGGAGTTTGTGTGATTTTGCAGGCAACGACTTGTGTTTTTTTTTTTTTTTTTTTACAAAAATACTGTGGTAATGGCGCTCCTATGATCTTTAGTGTTCAGTGGTTTTCTAAGGATTTCTAGACTTTTTTTTTTTTTTTTTGAGACAAAGTCTCACTCTGTTGCCCCAGGCTCGAGTGCCGTGGCGTCAGCCTAGCTCACAGCAACCTCACACTCCTGGGCTCAAGCGATCCTCCTGCCTCAGCCTCCTGAGTAGCTGGGACTACAGGCACGCGCCACCATGCCCGGCTAATTTCTTTCTCTATATATTTTTAGTTGGCCAATTAATTTCTTTCTATTGTTAGTAGAGATGGGGTCTGGCTCTTGCTCAGGCTGGTCTTGAACTCCTGACCTTGAGCGATTCTCCCACTTCGGCCTCCCCGAGTGCTGGGATGACAGGCGTGAGCCACCGCGCCCGGCTAGACATTTTTAATTATGAGTTCTGTGTACAACTTGGGGGAAATTTTCAACCCCTAGAGTTTTACGCACAGAGACAAGGAGACGTGTGCTGTTAATAGACACCGTGTTATGTCTCACGCGGCACCACCCTCACCCTGCGTAGCGCACAGATACCGCCTAGCGCCATATGACGCACACCTGCCGCTACCTCTGGTCTGGCCACCAGTGGCGAGGTCCCGGTCACATGATCATCTCTCCTCGTGTCCTCTTCTTCTCTCTTGTGCTTTTTCACCTCTTTGACCCCTTCCCACATTCTGGCAGGCTTCCTTAAACTTTGTTTCTACATCTATTGCATTTTTTTTTTAAATCTACTTCCGCCTCTCATTTCTCTCGTGTCCTCTGAGCACGGCCTTCGTGACCCCCTGTTCTCCACAGCCTGTGCCCACTCCATGGTACACGTGACACCTGCCGGCTCTGCGGACGCGTCCACGGCGCCTTGTTTCTTTTCACGGCTGTTCGGCTCTCTGCACCCTCGGGGCCCCCCTGCGGGGCAGCCTTCCTCTTTGCTCTCCATGGCTTCCTTCTCTGTGGCCTCGTAGACCTTGGCTGTTCTTTCCTTGTTGAGAAAAAGACCTGGGACGGGTTTGGGGTCGGGCTCTCCTCGGCTCTGGAGTGGACACGGCTGCAGCCTCTCGGGTTTCGGCCAAAGGCCCCGGCACCGCTGCGCTCCCGGGGCCGGGCGTGGGGGGAACTGGGTGGTGTCGGGTCACAGGGACCAGCGCAGCCGTGGGGTCCGCAGGGAGGGCTTCTCCCCGAGCCCGGGGGTCTCACCTCCTGGCCACCAGACAGACAGACAGCATCCCGCCAGACGGGAGGCCACCCCAGGGAGGGGCACTCCCTACATTCTGGGATGCTGCAGGATGAGGGATGCCCCACCCCATCCCACGGGAGGGTCTTGGCTCTGACCGGAAGCTGCCGCCGCTGCCGGCCCTGCACGCCGGGAAGAAGACACAGCCCTCCCCACGCAGGAGCCGGGCGGGATGTGCACAGCACCGGGAGCAAACTCTCCAGGGACGCTGGGTGTCTCAGGCCCTCGGGGTCAACCCCATGGAAACCTCTCTGCTGCCTGGGCCGCTCTGCTGGTGACCTCCTGTGGCCTCTGCCCTGGCCTGCTGCGCTCTGAGTGACAGGCCCTGCAGACCTGAGCCTGGAGCACCCAGTGTGGTGTCCCGGAGGATGTGGGATTATTTCCAAACCCGTTTTCATTATTTGACCACTTGTCAAAGTCTGCAGAAAGCTTTCTTGGAGGTGATAAATAAATAAGCAGACAACGAGGCAACACATTCTTCTTCTGACGTGCCTTTATTTTGGGGAGATAAGACGCGTGCTGGCATTTCCTTCTCATTTTTATTCTGGGCCTTGCTGCCAGTGTCTTCTGTGGCAGCCTCTCTCCCGTCTGTTTATCGCTGGTCCCCGCATCGGCAAACACTTTACGGGCTATTGTTTATTATTTTCTAAGTATCCTCTAAAGTCTGCATTGGAGGGAAGGTGTGAGATGACATTTCAAAAAGGCCCCGCGCATCCTCCGTCTGCCTCTGGGTGCAAGCGCGAGGCCAGGCCCCGGCTCGGCTCTGCTTCCTTCCATCCCAGCTCCCTGGACGTCGGCCGCCCCTGCCGGGCTGTCCTTCGGGAATGCGCCCTCCTGGGCTTGCAGAAGGAGAGAATGCACGCGTGTGACTGGGGCTGTGGCTTCTGTGTTCTCAGGTTTCAGCGTGTGGCAGGCGGGGTGGGGGGTGGGAGCAGAGCAGCAGGCGCACCTGCCCGGGTCCCGGAAACACCCAGGACCAGAAGGACAGGTGCCATGCTGCCCGCACGCTCCCTCCCGGGGCTGCCAGACCGAGCGTGGCTCCAGCCAGTGCAGTGCTGCCCCCCCCCCCCCGACCCCTTCAGTCCACCTGCACGGCGGACACCAGGTGTGGACCGGCCGGGGGCAGATACGAGGGCCCATTTCCAGCACTCGGGTGAACACCAGAGACCATGAACATGGGGAAAAGCTCCTATTAGGAATGCAAGTAACTTCCGGAAGCTTCTCCCTTGGGTGAGGCTTGTTCCCTTGTGGCCACATGAGAAATAAGCCTCTCCCTGCTCGCTGGCCTGTATGGGGACCGCCCTGTGCTGGCTCCTGGGTGGGCTTTGAGTGACGCCGGGGAGGACCCCGGCCCCAGGCTGCAGCCCCTCAGAGGGCTGGCCTTCCCCTCAGTGCTTATTCTTGGTGAAAGCTTTGCAGACTGACTCCGGACATGGAACCTGGGGAACAATGACATTGCCTGTTCTCTGCTGCGGGCTCTTTAACGGGGCAGCCCTGGGCAGAGCCGGGCTGGGGGAGGACTGCTGGCTGGACCCGAGGGTGTGGTGGGCGTTGGGGCCAGACCTGGGATCCCGGAGCAAGTCAGGCAGGCCCTGAAGCCTCTAGTGGCTCCTCGAGTTCTCAAAAAACCGAAAAAGTGTTTTGATGAAAACGTTGCACCGTTTGCACCATGCTTCAGTGACCAACGCTCTGAGTTAGGACTTTGGGGCTCTGGGCTGGACAGAACACTCCTGCTCAGCATCAGAGAGAACCGCAGCAAGGGGCGCAGGACGATGAGCAAACGCACCACCCTCGCCACGTGGCCAAAGAATATTCAGACTTGAGAACAGCTCAGTGTCCCGGGGTCCGGGCCTTTTCCTCCTGCAGGGGACACGGGGGGAGAAGCGGCCCACCTGCCGAACTGTGGAACTGACATTTCCCGCCAGCCGACCCCCGACTGGCTACTCCAGCAGAGAGGCGCGACGGCTTCAGCGAGGAGGTCAGAGCGGAGGTGGGAGCTCGGCTTCCGTGGGATCTGCAGGCCTGTCCCGCCCTCTGTGGCTTGCAGCGAAGTGAAACACGGAAAGGTGTGTGGCTTTGAAAGCTCTTCTCCGGTGACCACGCATGACACCACTGGGGCAGACGACGGAGCAAACTGCGAAAGTGATGAAATGTGCGAGGACCACGGGTCGTCACCCCACGGGAAGCAAACAGGTCACGTGAACGCTCCATGTGCCCAGCCTCTACGCACACGTATGTGCATGTTCTTGCTCGTCTGCCTGATGCTCTCCTTCTGAGAGTGAAGGCCCCCCGTGGAGTCTCATCCTAGACGCAACCACCTCTCCACAGCCTTCGCCCTGGAGACTGAGCGGCCGGCCGGGCAGGGGAGTGGCTGGCGTAGAGACTCGGAGCTCCTCGCCCGGGTGGGGGCCACCGTTGAAGTCATTTTAAACTACAAACGGGCTAAACAGCAGGGTTACCTGCAGGATACACGGCAGGTGAATGTGGACCCTCGCCTTCAAAGGCAGTTGGAAGCAGCAGCCACCGCCGGAAGCAGCAGTCACCGCCGGAAGCAGCAGTCACCGTGGAGCACCGTGTCCTGCAGCAGTCACCACGGAGCACCGTGTCCTGCAGCAGTCACCACGGAGCACCGTGGTCCTGCAGCGTCCACACGGCCATAGCGCGTGGTCCGTCACCCTCCCGAGGCTGATTTCCATGGCTGATGAACAAATGGCTGTTTTTATTAAACTGTTTAAAACAACAGCGGTGACGGCTCATTTACTGAGAACGGTGGGATGACTTTTACGGTTGAGCGTATTAGATAACAGATCACAGATGGAGGCCTGGCATCCCCACGCTCTCGGGCTGGGACCATCAGTTTCCCCCACACGGACAGCAAGACCCAGGGGCTAAGGGGCTGCGTGTAAGCGAGATGCACGGGGTCTTGGGAGGCGGCAGGGCAAGAGTCGCCCTGACATTTGCAGTTCGGATTAGGGACGTGGGGTGACTCCCTGCCTGGCGAGGACATTTGGTTGAGCCTGCCTGCACTGGGATGTCTCTGGCTTGCTCACACTGAGGGGCACAGTTTGCATTGCAATATTATAGTCAATGCACATTTCTTTAATTAGAGACATTCCGTAGGTATTTACTATTGTTTCTAAGGGACTAGATGGGTGCATCTTCATATTATACCATTCGTGAGCAGCAGAAGTGGAGCGTGACGCACGCACTTGGCCACCACGGGCTCCCACAGCGCTGGCTGCACCGTCCGACCTCGGGGGCCCTTCCGGGATCTCTGCGTGCTGCAGACACGCACAGGTCTGGCCTGCACGGATTCCTGTTACCAATGTTGTTCTACGTGTTGAACTTTTAAGCTGTTTCGATTGGAACGTTTTCCATGTCAGTAGATAAAAATTGCCTTCATTCTGCAAAGTGCAGCAGAATGTTCCATGATTTTGAAGTGTCATCATTTATTACATTACTTGCCTTTCGGTATTTTATAGCTATATATATACTATATATATACTATATATATATATAGTATATTTTATATACTATAAACACACCTTTGTTCTTATTTGCAATATTCTTAGGACTGACTCCTAGAAATTGAATTGCTGGGCCAAAAGTTAAGCCCCCTTTTTTCAAAGAGATTCTGCATGTGTCTTTCTCTCTCACCCAAGGGAAGAAAAGCGATTTCCCTGCACGTTTGTGTTTCCAGAGAATTCTGCTTCCGCCCTCCTCCCAGGCAGAATACCCATCTTTTATTCATGTTGCATCATTGAAATTCTCTTAGAAAACTACTTGGTTGGCACACTTTAAAAGTAATCTGCTCTGGGCATGGGGTTTTTATGGGTGCTGCTGCTTTTGGGGTTTTAATCAATCCTGGGCACCTGCTGAGCGGCCCCACTGCAGAGGCAGGACCTGTCTGTAGCATCCTGGGTCTGCTGCTGCCTGGACCCCCACTGTTGGGCCACCTGGCGTGGCAGCCGGCCCTCTGCCTGGCAGAACTGTCTTCCGTTGAGAGAACCCGTGGAGCTTCTCAGTGACCCCCTGCAAGGTGGTGGCTGTTTCTGCCCTTGGACCCAGAGAGAGTGACTGTGCTCCTTCTGGCACTCAGGCCGGGGCTAATCTGGAGTCAGCTCCCTTGAGCCCTCGAGCCCTCCTGCCTCCAACCTCTGGCTTTCTCAGAAGTTTTCCAAGAAAGGTTTTAATCATTTTACTCCATAGGTTTCATATTTCATTGCGTCATGTTGAGAATTTGGTGTGCCTAACAGCTAGTGATAAATTGCAAACATATTATTTATACTGGCAACGATTCGTGAAACTACATTAGTAAAATTAGCCTGTCTTGCCATGGAGTGTCCCAGCTTGCGTAAACGGCGGTGAGGCCTGCGTCAGGCACATGCATGGGGTAGATCTCGGCAGAAAATAACACAGGAACAAAAATGCCTGGTGATCTGCTGCCAGGAATTTTTGAGGAACTGTCTTATTTCGTTTTGCGTTGCTGCAACAGAATACCTGGGAGGGGGTCATTCGTGGAGGAGAGAGGTTTACCTAGATCACAGCTCCGCAGGTGGGAAGGTGAAGCCTGGCGTCCCGCGTGCTGGACTTCTGGTGAGGGATTCGCAGGGTGGCAGAAGGTCACCTGGGAAGCAGACACGCGTGGATAGGAGACCCGAGGGTTGTCCTGGCTTTATGACAGCCCAGCCCCTCAGGAATGAATCCATTTCCTCGAGAACTAACCTAGTCTCTCAAGATCCAGAACCCACTCACCGTCCTGAGAAGGCACCTGCCACCATGAGGGACCCAAATGGCCCCGCCAGGCCCCCTTCCCCCACGGCCGCGGGCCACCCTGGGGACCCGATTTCACCTGCAGGTGGGCTGGGGACATACCATATCCAGACACAGTAGGAGTTAAAAAATTCTCTAAAAGTTTAATAGAGATTAAAACGACAGATTCTCTTTTCACTGCAATATATTTTTGATAGTTTCAAAATTTATGTTTTAATGTAGCATTAAAAATGGATTATAAAGTTATATATAAAAATCAGTGCTAACCAGGGAAAACATCCAGAGGGAAAAGGACTAGTAAATGGTGGAAATGGAAGAAAAAAAGCCACAAAAGACAAGACTGGGAAATTTGGATGCATAATCAGATTGCATGTGCATGTGCATATGTGTGTGTGTGAGTCATGTATGTATGGGAACACAATCTCTCATTTATAAAAATATAATGGTTTTGAATAAAAGGGTCAAGAAAGGGAAATACATAAGTTACTAAAACACAGAGTAAGTGTAACTTTATTAATAATCAAAGCATGCAGATTGCAGCAATGAGACCTCAGTGATTTACTACATAGTTTCATGTCTCCCTCCCTCTCTCCCTTTCTCTCTCTCTCCCTCCCTTTCGCATTATACAGCCTGAGCTGGAACAGTTAACAGGGCCGCAGACAAGCCAATAGCAGAATGAACTCTCTTTTTGAAACACTTTGGGAGTTTCTATCCCTAGCTGTGTACACGTGGATATCCTCTGATCAATAATTCTCCTTAGCAGAATTTAGCTTTGGGACACAGGAAATTTACCCTGGGCAGAGTTCTTTGTGCTATGTGACGTTGACAGCGACTTACTAACACATCTCCAATGGTAGTGGTAGAGGCTGGAGGTTGGTGGGGGGAGCCCCTGCTCCGGCCTGTCTTTCTGGTGAAGGGGGGTACGCGTGTGACAGAACCAGCGTGTGGGGTTTGGGGGCCCCCACTGTAGCAGCTTCGGGCAAAGAGTCTCAATCCCAGAGACTCCTTGAGTTCCCTGCACTCTTGCAGCAAAACAGCTTCACTTTGAGCAATTTTGCTACACACTGCAATTTTAAAGAGAAGGAACTGAGCCTATTTGAAACTTTTCTCAGGATTCATCAACTTCTCTCACTCATGTTTTGGTGAATACAGAGCAGAGCCTGTGAGAGCAGCTCAGGTGCACAGGTGTTTTCAAAGCCCTTTCTGGGAGGCGCACACGCGCCCGTGCTGATCTCTGACACACGTGGCCGCACGTCAGTTCTCCATTCTCCCACCCCTGCCACGCGACAGGCTGCTCCATCTCGGCGGCAGCTGGCACACGTCTGGGCTGGGAAGCGGCTCGTCCTGGCCGGGCTCCTCCTGGGTTGGGAGCTGGCGGCCGTCCTCAGACCAGGCCCGCCTCGTGGTGGAGTGATGGGGGCCGCGCACCTGTGAGCCACGCGTCCTTCATCCTCGGGCAGGCCCCTGGGCCACCGAGCCACGCCTCCGCGGGTGGCTGCGTGTGAGCGGGAGCAAGACTAGTGGAGCAGCAGGTGCTTCGAATCATGCTGCATCATGTCAGCCACACGCCGTGGTGCGTAAGCCCGGCGTCAGGAGGGGCCGCGCAGCCCCTGCCAGGGTGGTGCCAGGGTGGGCGGGCACCGCGCCGGGAGAGAGGAAGCCGGGCTGGGAAACGGGAAGCGCTGGGGTTGTTTCCGCCAGGCACGGAAGCACTTCCTGTTTCCACGCTCTCTTATCGGCATCGGCCTCCGGCTCAGCCTCCCCCACGGCTGCAGCTGCCACCTGTGCCCGGGCCTCCCGTGGAAGGGGAGAGTCCCCACCCTGGTCCCCGGCAGCCCCGCGCTCTGACACTCAGCAGGCCTGAGCGCGTCCGTGCGCGGTGGAGGTCAAGTCTGACCCTACTAGACACGCCGGCTCCTCCCTACTCTCCCGCGGTGTTGGCTCCGTCTCCCGGGGCACTGGGCCGCCCAGCCAGGAGGGTCAGGAGCAGGGACGGAGGCCGCGGCTGGGTCAGGTGCCCCCTCCCGCCCCACGTCCCCGCTGTGAGCGGCTCCGGCCTGCGGACTCGGGGACGGCTGTGCCAACAGAGGCCGCAGAGCTGCCGCGGTTGGGGTGCGAGCTCTGCGGTCAGGTCCCAGCCTCCCAAGTGCGGCTCTCGGGGGCCCAGGTCCTCTGAGCATCAGAGCTGCTCCGAGGCCTCCCCTGCAGGGCAGGAAAGTCATGGAAGGTTTAGGAAAGGGGACGCTCAGAGAGAGGTTAGGACGAGGCACTTTCGAGAACAGGAGGGTGAGCCGGCTCGGCTCGTTTAGGAACTCCGCTCAGCTCAGACCCTGACAGCTGCAGGCAGATGAGCGGCAGGAGGGGACGTGGAGGGAGGGAGCCCACCCCCGCGAGCCTCGGCGGGACCCGCAGGCCAGGCCCTGGGCACAGTCCTCTCCGCGTCCGTTCAAGCCCCCTGCCTGCTGCAGTGTGTCCTGCGCCCACAGAGTGGGCACGTGAGTCGCTCGGGGAACTTGCTAGAATGCAGAGCATGATCCGCAGGTGTCAGTGGGTGGGGCCGAGAGTCCGCGTTCCCGACGGTCTCAGGGGCGGCCTCGCTGCTGGGCTGCCACCGGGCTGGAGTTGCGTCCGTGTCAGTGTGGCCGACATGAAGGATGGTCAGCTAAAAGCCTCATGACAGGTAAGCGAGGTTTCCCTCCAGCATGCGTTTCCACGTTAGCGATTAGAATTCCAAAACTGTCCTTGAAAGGGAGGCCCGTGTTAAGGCATACATATGTATCATGCAGGTTCATGCATGTGTAAAAGGAACACATATGTATCATGCAGGTTCATGCATGTGTAAAAGGAACACATATGTATCATGCAGGTTCATGCATGTGTACATATATAAACCGTATATCCCCGTACAGGTGCATGTGTTCCCATAGAGACACAAAACTGGTAAACCACAGAGGGGTCTCTGAGTGTGTGCCGTGCTCTCGGGGGCCCTAGAAGGCAGGGCGGGGGCAGGGAGGCCAGGCGAGCCCCTGGCAGAGCGTCACCCCCCTGTCCAGGGTCCTGCGGCAGCGGGAGCAGACACACGCCTGCAGGTGTGGGGACACCCTTGTTCTGCCTTCCGTGTGCGTCCGTGTGTGTGTGTGGAGGCCAGACACCCCGTCTCCTCCGAGCTTAACACAGAGGTGAAAACACAGCACTTTACCTGTCCATCCGTCCCCGGGCGAGAGCAGGGCTTCTTTTTGTTCAGAACGAACCTAGTTTTTGTTTCCTGGGCATTCACGCTCCTAAACTATAATTATTTTTGATTGCATGTATTTGCCGTGTGGCCAATTTACCTTGAATGCCTTGCAATTGGATTTGGGGCGCGTTTACCTCCGAGGCTGCACCGGTGGTCTCCCGCCCCCGTCCCCTGCTGGTGTGGTCCACGCCTCGGTGCCTCGGTGGGACCAGAGGGCCTGCGTCTGCGCACACGGCTTTCTGTAGCTGCAATCCTAGCGTGTGTGGTTCTGAAGGAAACTGGAAGCCTAATCCTGTTTCGGGTCCTCCGCCATTCTGGGAAGGGGTCCCTGGTCTCTGGGACAGACTGGGACAGATTCTGCCGAGCGAAGACAATCGCTGGGCACGTCCAGAGTGAAAAGGGAACTGGCGTCCGGAGTCCGGGGTGTCCGACTCTGAGACGAGTGTTCTGCAAGTCCTTTCGCCTCGTTAAGATGCCCTAAAACGGCGTTGCCGACGCCGGAGCCGCATTCACGAGGCCCTTGGGTTCAGCCTGAGCCGAGCCGGGCGCTGTCACTCGTGTGAGTCACCGCAGAGCGGGGCTCGGCCGGGCACTCGAGGTCCTGCTCTGGGACTTCCCGGGGCACAGGCTGTGACAGTCCTGGGTTCGGGGTCTCCCTTCGGGTGTGTGGCTTTGTCTATCAGCGTCACGGTACCTACCAGCGAGTGGCCGCGGGGCCTGGAAACCCATGAAAGTGCTTCTTTGGTCTGAAATAAAAACGCAATCGTGGGTGCCGGGAAGGCCGTGGGGGCCCAGGCGCAGCGGTGCTCTGGGCTGGGTGCCCTGACGTGGTTCGTTTTTAGCGGCGAGGCACGCCTGTCACCCCGCTCCATGCGTGTGGGGGACCACGGCCCACGACCCGGGTGCGAGGACGTCCGTCCGCTGAGCCGTCCCTCTGGGGTCCCTGTTCCTCACTGTGGCTGTGGGGCAGCCTCTGCAGTGAGAATGGCGGCAAGCGGCTCTGTCTGTTTGTTCTGCGTCTCCTCGCAGAATGGTCATCAAAGTGCGTCACACTGCGGCCGTGTCTGAACTCACACGAGGGGTTTTCGTGTGCAGGCCGTGCCTGGACCGCGATGGAGTGGCACCACCCCGCCCCCCACCCAAGCTGGGAAGGGCACTGGGTCACGCTGGGGACCTCGACTGGGCTCCTTCACCCCCCACGGTGAGCGGGGACATGGACAGGTGTTTCCACCGGGTTGCGTGACGTCTCTGTGTTTCCAAAAGTAGCGTTTCCAGGGATCCCGTCTCTCCCTTAGAGGCACCGGAGCTGCTGGCACAGCACCTGCGGGGCTGTAGGCAGACACAGGAACAAAAGCGGTGCGCACACCTGGGCGTGAGTGAGGGAGGGGCGGGGAGGGGAGGGGCGTCTGCAGGGAGGGACGGCACGTGGGAGGAGCCAGCCACCTTCCTCCTGGCCACCTTGCCCAGCAGGTCTGGCTGCGGCTCCTGGGCCTGGGGTCAGGCCCCGTCTCATCCTTGAGTGAGGAGTCCAGCTACTGGGGAGGGTCAGACCAGAGCAAGACTCAGCCTGGCGGGGAGGGGGAGTTTGCACGTTCCCCCCAGCTCCACCAGCCGCCGCCCTGGCTCCTGGGCACACGGGTGTCAGGGCTGTGCGGGCAGGTAGCTGGATGTGAGGACTCTCCTTGGGGTACCTGGGCTTGGCCTGGGGCTGGGTGGGGACGTGACTTGGGAACTGCCCCTCCGCCCCCGAGCAAAGCATCTTCCCCTCTCAGCTGCGGCAGAGGCGTGTCCCTTCTAGGACCGTCTGGGGGGCTCCGATGCCCGTGGTGCACCCCCCACGCCTGGCCTGCGGCCGGCACAGAATGCGTCTTTGTGTAAATGTCACCAAGTCATTTCCCGCCGTGGTCGGTGGGGGTGAAACGTCGCTGCCGGGGACCTTTTCTGAGACTGTCCTCCGTTCCTCTCCGGCCGGGTCCACCCTGGGCAGGGCCCCAATAAAGAGGAAAGATATAATAAAATGTGGTATATGTATACCATGGAGTACTATTCAGCTCTAAGAAACAATGGTGATATAGCATATCTTATATTTTCCTGGTTAGAGCTGGAACCCATAGTACTAAGTGAAGTATCCCAAGAATGGAGAAACAAGCACCACATGTACTCACCAGCAAACTGGTACTAACTGAGCAGCACCTAAGTGGACACATAGGAGCTACAGTAATAGGATATTGGGCAGGTGGGGGGGTGGGTATATACACACATAATGAGTGAGACGTGCACCATCTGGGGGATGGTCATGCTGGAGACTCAGACTTGTGGGGGGGGAGGGGGGGAAGGGCATTTTTTGAAACCTTAAAATTTATACCCCCATAATATGCCAAAATAAAAAAAACAAAAACAAAAAAAAACAAGAGGAAGGACAGTTAGAAGCGGCAGCTCTCGTCCTGCCTCCGGCTCTGGGGAGACTCGGTTTCCCCCATGCTATACCCGTGCCGGCATAATACGTGCGCTCTGGAGTCTCCACCGCTGCTCTGCTCGCTTCCTCCCCGTCCTCAGAGCAGCCCTGGGGACGCAAAGCGCCGTCCAAACCGGAGGCCTCGCTGTGGCAGAGGGAGAGGGTGGTGTCGGCGCGGGGGCCGAGGGTGGATGGTGCGGGTCTGCCGGCTTCCTGCCTCCCAGGCGGCGCCTGCCGGCTCTCCAGCTCCGTGTGGCCCGTCTCTGCCTTGCCAGTCCTGCCACGTGACCCACCTCCGTGGCCGAGCCCCTCCTGGCCCGTTTGTGCCGGGCGGCTGTGTTTCCCTTTCTCTCCATCTCAAACCAGGCTGGTGACCGGCTGGTGACACCTGGCTGCATCTTGTTCACGTGAAACTGATTTTTACGTAGCACAAATGGGTTCCCCTCCCGTCTGCGTGCAAAAAGCAGGCTGACGCCGGTCCCCGCACAGCCCGGCCCGTGGCTGCTCTGACTCCACATCAAGCGTGACTCGGGCTCCGCTGAGCCCACACCCGGCTCAGACCTGAGTTTCCACACGCACGGCAGATGGGGTCGCTCCGTGCTGTCCGGTTTGGTCACCGCTTTTCTTGGTCACGTGCTCCTCCCAAGGACAAAACTTCTATGTTTCCCGGCAGCCCAAGCAGGTGGCCCCTTCTCTGCACGCGTTCTAGGTGCTGCTGGTGCCTCGGGGGTCCGAGTGGCCCTTGGCCCGTGACAGCCTCCCTCCCATGTCTGCCAGGCCCCTGTGCAGCCCCAGTGGGGGGCTGGGCCCTCATCCCCGTGCCTGGCCACGGCGGCCCCTCCTCTGGCACAGCGGGACGTCCCTGGCTGCACTAGGAGCCCCAGAGCCCGAATCCAACCCGTCCCACGCACCGCAGGCGTCTGCCCCGGGGCGGGCTTGCTCCTCCCTCGGTGCACGGGCTCCCGCCGCGCAGGTACCTGCATCTCACCAGCGAACGCGTCGCCGCCACGGAGACTCGGGCTCTCGCCGATTACGTTTATTCAATTTTAATCAAACTGGATTGCATTGGAAATTTCCATTTATATTTAAATATACGTTTTAAGGTAATTTTCCCTCGGCAGTTGATGTGTTTATCCAGTGGCGAGTTCCCGATTTAAAAATAACTTAAAAACAGACTTATCTGATTAGCTGTTGGCTCCTGGCCCCGTGGGGCATGCGGGTTCGGTGCGGGAACCATGGGGTGCAGTGGGGCTGGGAGGAGCCCTGGAGAACTTGCAGTTGGAGGTTTGCAAGTGAGGAGAGACCTGGGCGGGTCTGGGCCGGCCTTGCTTTACATAAAGTGGCGTCCGGCAGGAGCAGGGCGGCGCGGGGGTTGCACTGAGGGAAGGTGAGTGAGGGTCTGGCCGGGCAGCTCCACTTACGCTCGGCGATCCTGGGCAAGCTGCTCCCCGGACTCTGAGAGTCGGCTTGTCCACGTGTAAGTGGGAACGGTGCCGTGGCCCATAGACAGGGATGTGATGACCATTCCACGAGACCACCTTCATGAAGGCCTTATGGGGTCTGTGGCACAGAGTAGGGGGCAGATGCACTTGTTAAATAACAGAAATAGACTTAATTGAACAGCGGTGCTGTTCGCTGGCTCTTGCTGTCAAACATCCGTCTCACTGGACTCACGGGCAGTGGGCTCGAGTCCCGCTGCAACTGGCCCCGCTGGGCACCTGTGTAGTCGGCCTTCTCCGGGGCCTGATCCCGCTACGGGGACTGAGCTGCTGTGCCCCGGGCACCCGCTCCACCTGCAGAGAGCTGGAGGTGCTGGAAATCCCGCACGCCGACCAGAGCCTGCCCTGGCGTGAGCGTGCTGAGCGCCAAGCTCCGTGGGGGACGCCTACGTGAACGGCGATGCCTCCTCCCCCCAACCCTCAGTGAGCACGGCAGGGTTACGTGACGAGGATGAGCCGCTGGTACCCAGCACACAGAAGTAAAGGCTCGAGTTTCCTATTAATAGAAAGAGAGGCCCTGGCTCCGGGAGGGGGGAGCCTTGCAAACCAAGAGGTGAAGCCGGGAGAGCTGCCGTGATGTCACCAGCTCCAGCAGGTCCCTGGGAGGACAGGTGAGCAGGGACAGCAGGTGTGGCACAGCCAGGCCCCCGGTTGGTCCGTCTGGCCTGTGCCCTGTGCTTGGGGGGCTGTCGGTGGGGGGAGGGTGTACAGCAGAGATGCCAGGGACCGCTGGACCAGGCTAGGACAGGCTTTACCTGTGAACCCTGCCCCCACCCCACCCTCTGCAGGCTCCTCAGGCCCCCGCAGAGGAGATAAGGAAGCCTGTGCATCCCCCAAGGAGCTGAGAGTTCACAAATGTGCCCCAGCTCTGCAGTCAGTGGGACCAGTGTGTGTGTGTGTGTGCATGTGTGTGTGCGTGCGTGTGTGTGTGAGTGTGTGAACACTCAAAGCATGTTCTCATCCTCAGATAAGTCAAGGTCCTCTGCTAGGTCAAATCCATGTCCACAGCTGTCGGAGCTGTCCCCACTGTGGGACAGGTGGCATTTGTGAGTTCTTTCTCGGGACCCAGGGGACTGTGTGTGCCCTGCAAGCCATGACCCCTGCTCTTGGTGGGGCCGTGTGTCCCCCTGTTTCTCCCTGGGTTCCAGGGCCCAGAGCATAGCTCACGGCCTGAGCTTCTGCTGACCTGAACCCTCACGTGTGTGTGTTGTCTGAGGAGCTCTGCAAACATGCTAGACAGAGAGACGTGGGGACTCCCGGTCGCAATGCTTGGGGCCTACCTGGAGCTGGGCGCTGATGCAAGTGCTATGTGTAAATTCACTCACAGGTGGGGATACCGAGGCACGGCCAGGCCAGACAGACAGGGGCCCCGCTGAGCCGGAATCCACACTGAGGCTGGGGGGCTCTCCTGCCCGAGGGCTTGGCTGCTCACTGATAATTCTCTAAGAATTGGAAGAACAGAATCAGGTTTAAATGCCTTGTGGGGTTTTACAAATATCGGGTCCCAATAAAGAATAATTTTATTATATGAATTATTGCTCCTATTATATCCGTTTTCATGTTGGAATTTCTGCAGACATTTCCAGGAAGGGAGCCCCTGGGTTTCCTGCCCTCCCCAGTTCACGGGCCGCTGGCGTGGCCTGGGCGTTCCTTCTTCCCTCCTGACCTGTGCCGTCTGCAGGAGGCCACAGAGCGAGCGCTGGGAGCCAGCTCTCCCCTGGTCGCCAGGCCTGGCCCCGTGGGACCGGCACACGCCACTCACGGCTGCTGCAGCCTCTGGTCCAGGTGGGTTAGCGAGGGGTTCTCTTGGCCGCCCGCCCCAAAGGGGAAAAGGGGACATTTTCGGGCTGATGAGTGATTAAAAGCTTCAGCTCCAATCTGCATCTGAAGGTCGAACACTGGGCTGTTCAAGGAGCACTTGTCCAGAGCCTTTCTGTAAGAAGTGCTCCGGCACCAGCCCACGCGGTGTCTCTGCCACACTTACGATCACGTGTCACGCGAGGTCTGCTCCAACGGGCCTTTAAAACCGTCCTGACTGCTCGTGTCTTGCTTGCGTCTGTCTCTTGCTGTGCTGTGTGCTTTCACTTGCATCTGCGGTTGCCCACAAGCATCCCCAAGTTAATTAGTTGCTTTATTAGACTCTCCGAAACAGAACTAACGGGTAGTCTCAGGAGCAAAGTCTCGGAGCTGCAGACTGGAGGGTGGGCAAACTGGAGATGGCTGAGTTAGTTGCCTACGTGTGTCTGTGAGTCGGCCTGGAACCTTCCCTCTTTCACTTACGGCTGCACTTTGGAGGCTCCGTTTCATTACAGACACCCTAGTTAAGGGCTACTCGTGTTGATCCTACACCAAGTCTAGAGGAAGGGAGTTTCCCATCATGCACTGGCGACACCCTTCACTGCAGCCGCGCAGGTGGGCCCTGGAGAGGATGCTGCCTTCACGACCTCCACCTCACAGCCTTGCAGGGCCAGCGTGCGTGGGCCGGGGGGCAGCACGTGGGCCGGGGGCAGCGGGGAGCTGCTGTCTCGCCCACGTCTGAGCCGAGCCGAGAGGGACAGTGGGCGGAGACAGAGCACCAGGAGGCGGACATAAGCAGGGCAGCAGCCACCCTCTGGCATAGCAGGGACGGTTCCAGGGCCGGCCCCGGGGATCAGACGGTCTCTCATCCACGGGGACTGGGGCGCTGTGGTCACACTGCACCCAGGAGTCACAGATCTTGCTGCTTCGTGGCTTCGAGCCTTGCTAGACCGAGGATGAATGCAAGGATTAAGCTCAGCGGGGAGATTTTGGCAGCGGTGCTACCGTAAGCTTTATCTAGAAACAGAATTCTCCTCCCTAAACCGGCTCGTGATTCAGAATTGCTCCCTCAAAAAAAAATCTACGTTTCCCGTGTGAAATTTTTCAACAATCCCGTTTGAGAATCATCCTAGTAGTAGCCACAGTCACCACGTCCCGCCTTGGGTTGGGCAGGTTCCAGATACCCGTCTTGGTCTCTTTGCAGCCCCACAGGGAGGGTCTGTGAGCTGCTGCTGTGACCGCTCTCCAGGTGGGGAAGTTGAGGCAGAGAGGGTGTGCCTCTCTCCTGAAGCCACACAGCGGCAGGGGGCAGAGAAGCGTCTCTCTGTGGAGTGCTCTCCCCGTGCTGCCCAAGACGCAGCCCCACGGAGAGAACACCCGTGCACACACATGTTTGTGTACCTATCTGCATACAGCCTTAGAGTGGCTACGTTATATCGTGTTGTTGCTTCAAAATCTGGAAATGATGCAAGAAGTATCCCTATGGATAGCCCCGTGTTTCTCCCCAGCAGCGGCAGAAAGATGCTCGTGCAGAGGAACGGGTGCTGCGGACATTCCTGTTTATCTGATCACCTGCGCACGTTGCAGTCCTCGCAGAGTCCTTCTCGGTCAGAGACGCGGCTGTGGATGGCCGCTGTGCTCGCAAGAGGCCACGTGGCCACGGGCCCTGGACGCCTGCTCTCCGGTGCCGCTGGGGGCGGGGCCCGTTCTTAGGCCCAAGGCACCTGTCCTCCGTGTGCAGTTTCCGTGTTGCCACCATGTAGTATGAAACTCCGAGTATTAATGCTGTGACCTGCATGCAGGGAAGAAGCCACCTTGTAATCTACCTGGCAAAGTTCCTCTTTGGCTGGAGCCTCAGGTGTCCTGGCTGGGCAGCGTGTGCACCTGTGCCGGGTGTGAATGGGGACAGTGCTGCGCTGGGATACTACAGGTCACGGTGACTCGCAGAGTAGAAGAGGCCCCAGCACATCCAGTTCCTGCCACAGTGTGGGCGTGACGGTGGGAAGGGGCCGTGGCAGGATGCTCCGTGCCACACTTGGGGCAGTCCGGCAGGGGACGCAGAGCTAGGCCGGCCACGTGCCCCGGTGCCTCACCTCACCCAGGGCCCAAGGCATGCCGTCCTGATTGGAGGCAGCGAATCCGCCTTGTGCTCCGTGACATTCACTGGCCGTGGACTCCTGGCCATTCCCACATCTCCCTGCGACGGGGCTTTGGGGCAAGGACTGCAGAGCCTGCTCTGTCCCCGGCAGGGACCGGAGTGCGTGGGGGGCCGTGAGCGCTCAGGGGAAGTCAGAGGCCTCTGCGCATCAGCCTCTGCATCCTGCAGGTGACTCCGCCCTTGCTGGGCTGTCCCCTCGGGCCTCAGCGCGCTCCTGGGCTGCTGGCCGCCAGCAGGACCGTCCCTCCTGGTGACCCGTAGGGGCTTCCGTGAGGATTCGCCTCTGCTGACCTCGGCCTGCTCCGGGTGGACGGCTCGGCTGCTGCCCGAGGGGTCCTTGAATCCCGGCTGGACCTTGTATTCCAGCACACAGAGCTTCTGGCACGTTCTCCAGCCTGGGGACCCTGAGACCTGCATGTCTGTGGCATCCTCTGCCGCCCCTTCGAGGACTCCCTGAACCGTACACAGGCCCCAGGGATGTGTGGCCACACCTCGGCCCTCAGTCGCCAGCCGTGTTCTGGACTCTGTGCCTGTCTGGGCATCCCAGGGCTCTGGTCACTTGCTGGGCCCCTTGGGAGGGACGAGCCCTGGGCGAGCCGAGCCTGCAAGACCAGGCGTCCTTGGCGAGCCAGCCGGGGACAAGCTGCTCTTCGGCGGTGGCCCTCGGAGGGGTCAGAATTGCCCAACGCCCAGGCCAGGAAGAACGTGCACAGGGAAGGCTCTAGAAGGTAGCTCCACCTCAGCGTCCCAAGGCTCCATCAGGGCTGCTTAGGAGGCTTTTTTTCTCTCTCTTTCTTTTTTTAAATAAAAGTTCAGCCTGTTGAAAAGTTCCCTAGCATGAGACAGAAGCTGGAACGAGGCAATTCCGTAGAGAAATCACTGTGGGAATAATTCACGTCTAATTCGGTTTCATGGAGGTTGCTATTTCCAGAGTCTAACTTTTTCTCTCACTTTTTGATTTTATTGCTATTTTTTTTTTACATTGGGAGAAATTGAAAACCTATTTAGATTTCATAGCTTCACATTTCAGAGGCAAGTGACACAGCCGATGGTCTGGAGGCCCCTAATTTGTGCCTCACAGTGAGACTGTGGCTTCGTTGTTAATTATGCGGCATTGCGAGATGGGGAGAGGCCGGGGTAAGAGAATAAATTGCTAGGATTAACATTTTCTTTCCCTTTCTAAGGGAACCGCTTATCAGTCACCAACAGCGATAAAACCAAGTGTGATGAGATTGGATTGCAAGAGAGGATTCCGTCTGAATTCAGGCAAAGGGCTGCTTGGTTGGGCTCCGTGGGGCTCTCAGCCCATGTTGGGCGTGGGGTCATAGGTCAGTTCAGAGGCCTCGAGCCAGACCCACCTGCAGACGGGGCCTGGGCTGCAGGTGGGACAGCCACGGGGACTTTGGTGCAGCCGGGGTTGGGCCTCTCTTCCACAGCTGCCCTTCTCTGCCAGGGGCTGGGCTGGCTGCGAAGGGGCTGAGGGGGAATGTCCCCAACCTGGGGGCCTGTCCCCAACCCAGGGGGCCTGTCCCCAACCCAGGGGCCTGTCCCCGAAGGTAATCTTCTGCCCTAGAGAAGCGTCCCCTGCCCATGCCTCCTAGTTTTATTTTAGCCCCTAGGGGAGCTCACCAGACAGATGTTCTCTGATGGCAGCTGAGCTGGCGCCCTGCCTGCCCCGGGGCCCGTGGAGCAGGTGCCGGGCGGTTCTTCTGGAAGGCAAGGACCACCCTCCCAATGGAGTTCCCCCCTCCCTGGGGAAAGGCCTCAGCAGGTGCTTTCTGGCATTTGTGGGGCGTGGAGTCTTCGCCAACCCTCACTTTTCAGCAGTGCTGGTGGAGCATGAGTGACAGGTGGCTTGCCGGAGTCTTCCGAGCCTGCTCCTGGGTGTGAGTGTCAAGACCTGCGTCTTTCCTGGGACCCCCGGGGCCCTTCAGTCCCCCGCCCCCGTCCGGAATCCTCCAAGTCTGCACAGTCAGGAACGAGAGAGCCTGTCAGCGCCTTGGAGAGAGCTGCCGCTCCCCGGCCACGCTGACGTCCCGGCCAGGCCTCCGTGGCCCTCCCACGGCCAGCAGGGCCGGTGCACCCCGCAGCCCAGACGTCCATCCCGTCGCAGGCCTGGCGCCGACGTCAACGGCAGCCGACTGACGGGGAAATGTTACTCCAAACGGATCACACTTGGTGGAGAGACGCAGCCGGGCAGCACAGCCCTCGCAGTGCAGCGAGAGCAGACGTCCTGGGCGCACCCCACTCGTCTCCGTGAGCTCCCGAGACCCACTCTGGGTGGGCACAGCCAGGGGCCACGTGACCCAATGGGAACGGCTGTAACTAAGAGCAGGAATCGCAGTCAACTGTCTCCCACAAAAATACCGACTTTGTCTTTGGGGGATCCAGTGTCTGCAGTAGAAACCCGTCCCCCTCGGGGCGATGACATGAGCAGGGAAGACGCAGTGTGGCCCCCGCCCAGGACCAGCTTCCTGGGTGTCCACGGGGCCCATGTGCGGCTCTGACGGGGAACCCCCAAAGGGCCACGGGAGGCCTGTTGGGCCATGGCCGTCTGGTGCAGAGCCTGCCACGCCAGCCCACGCCTTGGTTTGTGACCCATCTTGGTCTGTTCTTGCTGCTCCGAGCCCCTGACAGGCAATTTTATAAGAACAGTCTTAATCTCTCAGTCTGCAGAATGGGTCCAGCATCCAGGAACCTGTGGGCTCAGCATCTGCCATCCTTCATCTCAACGAACGTGCTGGTCTGAGCGGGGAGCCCGTGAGTGTCGCCGTGGTGACATGTCAAAGTCGTGACGGGGGCCGTCCCCCACACAGCTGTGCTCAGCTGTCCCTGGCGTTCAAGCATCCTTCGTAGATGTAGCTACCGCGGCTCGAGGACGTCACCCATGGTGTTGGGAACTCTTCAAGGGCTGTCGTTCGCAGTTCTTGAATCCGGACGTGGAATTCCTAGCAGTCCTGTGATAAGTCAAGCATGCCGGTGTCGGCGTGGCCTTTGACCTCTTTCCCCAGTGACTACAGGGCGAAGGACTAGAATCTTTATTTTTATTTTCTAATTAAAATTTAGAACATGAACATAGTCCATTTTACAAATGGGAACAGTTTGGAAGCATCTAGAACCAACCTCCACCCAAACCCTTTTCTTCTCACCTAGGAAACTTCCTTTGCAAGGTTGGTGTGACGATCAGAACATCCCCCGAGTGTCTGTGCACACTGCACAGCTCACGTACGTCTGCTCGGTGGCATTTTTAACTTAGCAGGACACCTCGAAGACCAAAATGTGGTGACCTGGAAAGAGCGTCCATCGTAAGTGGCTGCCGTGGCACCCTGGCGTGGCCCTCACGTTTTATTTGTGTCGGGACGTCAGGCAGTTGCTAAGGTGGGTCGTTAGAAGCAGTTAATAGTGGATATTTTTCTACCTGCGAAGAAGCTACCACAGGTGGTAGCGTCACACGCAGCCGGGAACAATGTAATCGGGCCCAGTGTTTCTGGACAGAATAGGCTCATGTGAGTAGAGACTCAGTTTTCCTGCAGATTCACCCCGCAGCGCCAATCACGGGCTCTTCCGTTAAGAAACACCCGTCAGAACCCGCGTGTGCCCTGCCGTGAACACCGGGAAAGCCTGTCCCGCCGCGAAGGGAGGGTTGCTGGTGACCCTGCTGAGGGCTCAGAGAGGAGCCGTAGGGAAAGTCTCCTCCTTCCGAGAGGTGGCTACCTGGCCGTGGCCAGAACACTGGCAGAGAGTGGACAGTGAAGGCCATTCGGACGAGGTCTCGGGTGCAGGTGAGGGATGTGCTCACCTGGCGAAGCCGCCTGCTGTGTGGGCTGTGGACTCACAGTGGCCACGTTGCCGTGATGTCAACACAACCACGGTGTGCGCTGGACGCCAAAGCTCATGCCCGTGGCTCGGTGACACTGGCCAGTCCCTGGCCTTTCTGCCTCTGTGAACCGTGGCAGCTCCTTTTGCCCTGTGTCGGCCACTCCCGTCCCCACTCGTAACAGAGGCCCTCAGAGCCCTCTCCGAGACAGCCTGGAGGTGTGTCCCGGGCAGCTGACCTCACCGTGGCTCCAGCAAGCTCTTTAAAACGACATCTTGTGCCACAGCGAGAGCTGCAGCAGTTTGGCTTCCTCTGCCTACCTGGGCGTCAGAGGTTGCCTCGGAGAGCTCGGGGCCTGGACAGAGACGCGCTGGTGGGGGGTGGGCAGGGCCTTTGTGCACAGCCCCCCGCCAGGGCAGTGACGGGTGACCCACGGCAGCAGGGCGTCCCCAGAGTGCCCAGACCTGCATAGTCAGCCTGGGGGAGCGGCCCTGCACGGCTGTTGGGGTTGGGGGGCAGCCAGTCCTCATCTGACAGTGGAACCGGGGAGCCCTGTGTGGGGCTGCCCGGCCCCCAGAGCTGTGAGAACACAAACTCTGGTCTTTATGTGCTAGGCTGCGGCATTTCGTTACAGCAGCAACAACAAATGGGTGAAGACACCTCTTGGCATAAGGCGCAGGTGTGGGCCAGCGGCTCTGGCTGGATGGGCCCAGCAGGCCGGGCACTGCAGGAGCCGGGGGGTCACTCGGACGTTCTCCATCACTGGGGGTGTGGAACCGGGAGAGGAAGACTCCTGTCTCTGCAGCAGCGGGTCACACTGCAGTTCTCAAATAATGCAGTGTCCTCGATACCCGGGCAATTCTGGTGGCACACACGACACACGTGGCTGTGCCTTCCCGTGGGAAGGCCACGGAACAGAATTTACCGGAATTCCTGTGCTGTCGTTGGGCAGAGGTCCGTAGCAAGCCCGTACCCATGAGCACGTCTGCACGGGCAAAAACACCTTCAGGCGTAGCCACTGTTAAGAATAAAAGGGAAACGATTTTGGTGGAGGATATTGCAGGAAAATTTGAGTTAAATGTCTATGCTATAGAAAATGAGGTTACAATTTTTTTTTAATGAAAAGGTGTTTGACAAGGACGCAGCCCGAGAACGTTGGAGCATAAAGTAATTTAGAAATATGACAGGCAGTTGGCCTAGATATTACGCTACCTTTCTGGATTTTGTCATGTTTGCAGTATTTTAAATTGTGTGTGTGTGTAATGCACTGTGATTTCTCATGCTAGGTAAAGGTGCACATATGCATCTGATTTGTTTTTGTAGCGCTGCACCCCTCACCTGTGTTGGCCCTGGCCAGACACCTGGCCACCTGCACGCGTGTTTCATGTTCTGCACACATTCACCAGGGAAGAGACACTCGGTGGTCGAGACTGTAATGAAAAATTCCCCGGCGTGTACGGCAGCTGCCTCCTGGTTCTGGGTCGTAGCTACTTTCCTTCATTTTGCATTTTATTTCTTTAGAAACTTTCTGCAGTTTGTGTCAGAAAAATGCAGGGGAGAAGGGAAATCTTTGACCTTATTTAGGGAGTGTGCTCTGAGCCAGGTCCCTGGTGAAAGCTGCATAGCTGAGGCTCCAGTCCCTGGTGCTGGGACCACACAGAAAGCACCTGGCACAGGAGGGGCAGGTGTGGGGGAGGGGGCTGGGCTGTCCCTCCCGGCCTTTCTGCTTCCCTGGAGCTCC
Organism: Microcebus murinus; assembly: GCF_040939455.1. Lineage (NCBI taxonomy): Eukaryota > Metazoa > Chordata > Mammalia > Primates > Cheirogaleidae > Microcebus > Microcebus murinus. Next base: position 1,594,047 of record NC_134117.1, read on the forward strand.
TCCCCTCTGCTGCCCGCATCCCCGGCTCCCTCACCCTGCCTCTCATTTTAGGGGTGGGCTGGGGTCCTCCCTAAACACCCCGTTCTCTAGAAGGTTCTTCCTCTTCTCTTAGTAGAGCTGGGACCAACAACACAAATGCAATACCAACTTATACTAAGGGGTGAATGTCTTCTAGTCTGTGATAAGAGCAGAGGCCATTGCTTTTTTCATTCGTATGATGTTTATGGATTCTAACAAGTTGCTTGGTGGCAGCATCCCAGTGAGTCAAGCAAAGTAACAGGAGTCCGTTTGGGCAGTGGAAAGGCCGAGACTCTGGGCGATGCCCCAGGGGTATCAAGGTGGTCTCTGTCCCCAGGTCTCCCCTTGCCCTGTCCTCTGAGCCTGCACCAGCGAATGCTCGGGCTCCGATCGGAGCAGTTTGCAGAACAGGGGAGACGGCACATCTGGGGACCACAGACTAGAAGTGTGGAGGAGATGCCTGCATGTGGAGGCTGTCCTCAGGGAACACTCTGGCCTTGGGCGTGGCGTGGCATGGAGTGAGATAGAGTGAGGTGGCATAGAGTGGAGTGGCATGGCATAGAGTGGGGTGGCATAAAGTGGAGTGGCGTGGCATAGAGTGGCATGGCGTGGCATAGAGTGGGGTGGCATAGAGTGGCATGGCGTGGCATAGAGTGGGGTGGCATAGAGTGGCATGGCGTGGCATAGAGTGGGGTGGCATAGAGTGGAGTGGCGTGGCATAGAGTGGCATGGCGTGGCATAGAGTGGGGTGGCATAGAGTGGAGTGGCGTGGCATAGAGTGGCATGGCGTGGCATAGAGTGGGGTGGCATAGAGTGGAGTAGCGTGGCATAGAGTGGCGTGGCATAGAGTGGAGTAGCGTGGCATAGAGTGGCGTGGCATAGAGTGGCATGGTGTGGCATAGAGTGGGGTGGCATAGAGTGGAGTAGCGTGGCATAGAGTGGCGTGGCATAGAGTGGAGTAGCGTGGCATAGAGTGGCGTGGGATAGAGTGGCATGGTGTGGCATAGAGTGGCGTGGCATAGAGTGGAGTAGCGTGGCATAGAGTGGCGTGGCATAGAGTGGCATGGCGTGGCATAGAGTGGGGTGGCATAGAGTGGCATGGCGTGGCATAGAGTGGGGTGGCATAGAGTGGAGTGGTGTAGCATAGAGTGGCGAGGTGTGGCATAGAGTGGGGTGGCGTGGCGTGGCATAGAGTGGCGGCCCGAGCCTGCATCCTCTGACGAGGCTGTGCTCCTCCTGCTCCGGGGAGGAGCCGGCATGTCTGCCTTCTCTGCAAACCTGCAGGGACCTTGTGCAAAGGCAGGTGCCTGTGTGCCTGGTTCAAGGAGGGACAGTGTTCACGACACCCTGTGAGAGGCGGTGGCTAGGGGGGGTGTTCCGAGGCCCCCGAGCCTGTGGAGATGTCCCCTCTCATGGCAGAGGTCAGATCTCCATCTGCGTGTGACACGCGTCTGAACATTCTAGCTACACATTTTGTCAAAGCAAAGATCCGCTAATTTTTCTTTTATCCTACTGCCCCCCTGCGATGGCAGTGCCATGGATGTCGGATGCTCGTGGCGTCCCGGGCGGCTGGTGAAAACGGGGCATCGGCTGGTGGTCAGAGTTGCAGACGGGCCAGTCTCTGCGCTTGCCTGATTTAGCCTGCATCCAGAGTGCCAGCCCCGCTGCCAGGCCCTGGGGACGAGCTTCCGGTGTCCGCGTCCCCGGTGATGTGGCTCCCCAAGGAGGCCGGCTGTGGCCCTGGGCACGGTGTCTGTGCCCACCCTCCTCTCACTCGCAGAGGCAGGGGACCAGCCCTGCAGGCAGAGCACAGACGCTGCCCCCAGTGCTGGGGAGGCTTTGAGAGGACCGATGCGTGAGCTCGGCAGGCCACGGAAGGGGGTTCCCTAGAAGATAAAGGGGTACTGGTATAAGGGCGGTGGAACATCCCAGGCAGAGGGGAGACCCCTGCCAAGCAAGGAGGCTCAGTGTGTGCCGGGACCCCAGCCCCCAGCCTGCAGGAAGCACACGGCACCTGGGGCCGGCCAGGAGCCCCCCCCCCATTCTGCCTGGTCCCTGGGCCCCTCCCACGGGAAGCTCTTGTCCACACAGTCAAGGGGAGCCTCTCTAAGAGTAAGCCGTCCTCCCGGCGGACACTAACCACCCCGAGAAGCAGGGATTTCCTCTCCTCAGTTTCAGTTTGGTGTCTCAGCCGTGTCCTGCTTCTATGCGCAGTGCCCAGAGCCTCTCAGACAGGGGGATTGAAGATCGGGCCGTCGCGTCCCTGTGTCTGTAGGGTCCAGGGCTGAGACGTGCACAGGTGCATGTGGAGGGCAGCCGCTCCACCTGCCAGGTGGGGCCGGGCGAAGGCTGTGCTCTGGGCTTCCTGGGAGTGTTTGCTCGTACGTTCTCACCGTTTGTCATCAAAACACGAGAAATAAAGATACGGACCTGCTCCCCATTTCTCTTCCGTTCTCAAGCCTGTAAGAACAAGTTCTGAGAACCCTGGCACCTGACACGCAGCCCGGGCCACGGGCACCAACGGGTCTGGCCATGCCAGATGCCTCGGCGACGACAGCAGGGGACACCCTGGTGGGCGGGGTTTAGAGACACAAGCACTTCAGCCGCCACATTGCTCCTCCAGCCTCCGTTGCTCTTAGATCTCACAACAGCACGCGTGTGCACACGCCTGCAACATAGGTGCTCAGTGTGCAAGTCGCGAATGTGTGTCCAGGCACAGGCACTGAATCTGTGATGGCGAAGGCATGTATGTCTTGTTCAGGTGGACTATTCAGGCGATGCTGTTGAACAAACAGGGCAGCTGAAACGTAAAGGTGCGTCCGCCCCACAGCCTTCACCCAGGTACTGCCGCTCGGCAGCCGAGAACGGCCTGCAAACATGAAACCACGAGGCCCTGGGAGGAATCCCCAAGAGAATTCTTACGTAGTTTCGGAGTGAAGAAGGCTTTCTGAATACGGCACAAAACCACAAAACCCAGAGACTCTAAAAGGAAAGAATGGAAAATGTGACTGCCTCAAATGAAAATTCGGGCTTGGCAACCGAGATCACGGGTCGCAGCACGGGCGGAAGGGAGCAGCCGGTCACGATTCTCCCCTGAGACCCACGGCCTGCAAATCCGAAACCCTGAGACCCATGGCCTGCAAATCCGAAACCCAGGTATGAGCCTGGGGCGCAGGATGCGGTTCCCAACAGAGGACGTGGGAGAGCCTGTCCTAACCCATGGAAACCTGCCCGAGGGCAGGGATGGCGCCGCTGCCTGTCTCCCTGCAGCACCACGTAAGCTCCGGGGTGGAGAATTGCACCCGCTGTTCTCACCCCTCCTGCACTCTCCAGGCCAAGAGCGATTCCCGGCACACAGTAGGTCCGCAGTAACCATTTGCTGAGTGGACAGACCGTCAGCAAAGTGAATCTCTGTCAAGATAAGCATTGCCACCTCTCGGACTGGCGTGGTGGGTCGGCTCCGTGCCATGGTGTGGCCAGGCACTGCCCCTGGGCTGGAGGTGTGGTCACTGATCAGCACAGGTGTGAATTGGCCAATCTGGCAACATTATCAAGGTCGCAAAGATGTGTGGTCAGGGGGAGCCAGCGTCTCCCGTCTGGCGATTCCCCTCCATGTAAACTTCCTGGGGCGCCAGGCGGGTGTTTGCAGGGCTGCCCTGGCAACCAGCTCTGCAAGTGCCCGAGAAACCTACGTGTCCGTTCACACGGAGTGCGGCGAACACGCAGGTGCTGCCTCGAGGTGGTTACTGCAAGCACACAAGGAGGTGCCACATCATCCACCTGCGTCTCAAAGATAGTGGATGTCTTAAAGGGGCAAAGCAAGTGTGCATTATGGTGCATTTGTGTGCAGAGTGAAAGGACAGAAAGGTACGTGCTCACCTGTGCCTGTGATGCATAAAGTACCTAAGGAAACTGGCAGAGCGGTGGCACCTGTCACAGAGTGAGGGCAGTGTGGCTGGACCCGGGAGCGGAGGGAGACGTTGCATCTTATGCTAGTTTGTGCCTTTTGAAGTTTGAATTGTGTGACTGTATCAGCTAACAAAATTTAAGTTGATTTTAGGAGAAACGTACAGAGTCGAGTCCCACATACAGATATGGTTTACACGTTGCAGAAAACTATCCAAAGTCAACGCCATTGAAGACTGTGTGTGAAACGTCTTTTGAATTTTCAGTAACGCTTGCTGTGCCAATTAGACATCGGGGGCTGCCGAAACCTGACATTGTTTTTGTAAACATTTCCCTTTTAGTTCAGAAATTCATTTCTCTCGGACTGCGGTCTGCGTATTTCCAACGTGGATGAAGTAATTGCGTGGACAAGAGGGATTTTTTTATGTCCCTGTAAAAACTTCGAGGCCACCTTCTAGGTGCTCTGCATGACAATGAGTGGGACACACTCGTTTTCGCCACGTTCTGTTTGTTGTGTGGGCGGCACTTGGGTACCCACTGTTGCAGCTCATAACCTTGCCATCGACGAAACTAATTGCGCCAGAAACAGCCAGGGAACTTCACACGCATTCAAAACACATAAATAACACGACCAATTAGCCGCCGCGGCGACAGCCGGGCCCTCCATCTTCTTGTCAAAAGCCCTGTGCTCTTGGCGCTAATTGCACCCGAGGCGGGGGTGGACTGTCCCTGCCCGGCCCTCACTTGGGAAGTGCAGGGACACTGGGCAGGCTTTGGGGCGTGCCTTCAGCTCGTTCCGAAGTGACCCCTCTAGGGTGGGTGACAGGCTCAGGGAGCAAAAGAATGGCCGCTGGGCAGAGCGTGTGAGTGCCGGAATACTCACCTCCCAGGGGGTGGCCTTGTCACCTTTCAGGGAGTGGCCTTGTCGCCTCCCAGAGGGTGGCCTTGTCTTCCCTCTTTCACCTGTTAACACGAAGCCCTCCTGAAGTAGTGCACGCGAGTGCTTGGCGGGTGATGGCTGTGTCAGCCTGGCTCGAGAGCTCTCCCGGAGGACAAGGTGACCCAGTGTCCTCATCACGGGCAGTTTGTAGTTGCAGGGCAGTGAAGGGGGCGGGCAGGGATTTGGAAGACTCGAGACCTGAGGGAGAACCAAGGAGGCGCCGTCCCCCGGAAGGGGCAGGCTGTCCCAGCTTCCAGTTCCCCACATGGAGTAACTGCCGATGACATGCGAGAGACGGCGTCCCCCTCCTCTCCGATCCGCCCCCTTTAGAGCACAGGCTGGAGCAGCGAGGGGACAGAGGTCAGTCCCGAGCGGCCAGCTAGAATGCTCCCTGTTGGGCCACCTGGACACTCGCCCTCCTGTCCCCGACACAGGCCAACTCCGCGGCCACCAGCAGGGGCCGGGCTGCAGCTTGGTTTGCACTCTGGCTCTGAGCGCGCACAGCCTTAGGAAACGCCCACCTCCTCATGTATGTGGTTCCTGCTTTGTTCAACTCCACCGCGCCGGGAATGGGCTGGCTGGGCTAGTGGTGTTTCGACAGATGTGCCGTCACTAGGCTGCTGCCCCCTGCCCAGCTCCTGGCCTGTGCCCCTCTCTTCCTCGACACCACAGCACAATCAGCTCTAGGCGGGTGCTTGGTCGTGGAGGGCCAGAGCGTGGAGGAGGGCCGGAGCCTGCGGCGTGCAGGGAACTAGCCCGTGACTCACCGTGAGGGTCGGGGTCAGGGGCAGCTCCCATTGCCTGACGTGTCAAAGCTCTTCCACAAACAGCACCTTGCATCCCCTGACAATGGTTCTCCGGGCTAGATGGGGCATCGTCTTCATACGTACCTGTGAGACTGATGGAAAAAGGCAAAAACCAACCACTGAGCAAAGTAGACATCAGGGCAACTCCCTGGTGTGCGATGCCCAGTGCAGAGCAGCACACCTGGATCTAGAACCTTCCGTGCTGTAGCCCTCTGCCCCTCACCCCAGGTGGACAATGACCAGTGTCATCTTAGGGACCACATTTGTGCTCCACCACCTCCAGCTCTGCCCGTCCTTTGTAGGAGAATCAATTTTATTTTTCTTTGTAACTTTTAGATGGACGAGCCTGAGTGTCCGGAGCTTCCGGAACATCCTTTCTTTCACTCTCTGTTGTGTTTCTGGACCTGCCGTTAGTCGGGTGGTCAGCTTCCTGGATTGAATTTTTTTTTTTAATGTCTCCATGTTTCGTGCCTTTTTTCTTTTTTGAATCGAGGTGAAATTCACATAGCACACAATGAACCATTTTAAAGCGAACGATTCCGTGGCATTTAGCACATTCACGATGCTACGTGGCCGTCCCCTCCGCCTTGTCTCCAAGGATTCTCACCTTCCGGGGGAAACCCCTTCCTGCGAGCCAGCTGCCCCCGCCGCCCCGGCAACTGCCGACCTGTGTTCTCTCTGGGGCTTTCCCGCTGTGGACATCCCATAATGCAGTCATACACGTGTCTGGCTTCACCCACTTACGATAACGCCTGTGGGTTCACTTACGTGGCGCCGTGTGTTAGCGCTGCGTTCATTCTCACGGCGGGTTGACGGTCCGTCTTGTGGACGTGCTACATACGCTGCGTGTGCGTCTCCCACGGATGGCGTTTGTGTTGTTGCCACGTGTGGGTTGCCGTGGACAGGCTGCTGCGAACAGTGTTTGTTTAAGCACCTGTGTTCAGTTATTTCAGGTGTACGGATAGGAGTGGAGCCACTGAGTCTCATACTGATTCTTTGTTTAGCTTTCTAAGGAACTGCTAACCTGTTTTCTAGAGCGCTGGAACCGTTTATATTCCCTCATGTGTAAAGGTTCTAGTTTCACCAAATTCTTGAAAGCACATATTTTCCTTTTTTTTTAAAAAAAAAAATGGTTGTCTTCTAATGGGCGTACAGTACTCTCTCCCTGTGGCTTGGCTTGCATTTCCCCAGCCACTGCAGCACTGAGCGTCGAGTGCTTGTTGGCCGTTTGTACGTCGTCTTTGGAGAAACGAGAACTCGGGTCCTTCACTCAGGTCAAGTTGGGCTGTTCGCCTTGTTGGGTTGTAAGAGATCTTGTCAGATATAAGATTCCCGTTCTGAAATCTGTCTTTTCACGTTCTTCATAGGGTCCTTTGATGCACAAATGTTTTTTTTTTTTTTTTTTTTTTTTTGAGACAGAGTCTCACTTTGTTGCCTAGGCTAGAGTGAGTGCCATGGCGTCAGCCTAGCTCACAGCAACCTCAAACTCCTGGGCTCAAGCGATCCTTCTTTCTCAGCCTCCCAAGTAGCTGGGACTACAGGCATGAGCCACCATGCCCGGCTAATTTTTTCTATATATATTAGTTGGCCAATTAGTTTCTTTCTATTTATAGTAGAGACGGGGTCTCACTCTTGCTCAGGCTGGTTTTGAACTCCCGACCTCGAGCAATCCACCCGCCTCGGCCTCCCAGAGAGCTAGGATTATAGGCGTGAGCCACCGTGCCCGGCCCACAAATGTTTTTAATTTGGATGAAATGCAGTTTATTTTTCCCTTTGTTGATGGTGCTTTTGGTGTTACACCTAAGAATCCATCACCAAATCCAAGGACTTTCTCTTGAAAGTGTTCATCACACTCTTCTCTTTTTGGGGTATTTACTAGATACTATCTTTTAATCCTCTGTTCATTTTTTTTTCTATTTGACATACATCTATTTATCTTGATTCATCTTGTTCTCTATACTTTGTCTACACATATGTCTATATATTAATATATGTGTCTCCATCTATAACCTATATCTGTATGCCTATATATCCCTTTCTATGTAAAACAATTAGAGAATAAGAAAGAGCTTTGGGAAATGTAACTATAATAGGATACGATAGGTGAAATATATGTATACACTGTATACAAAAATATGTATGCATATATATCCTAGAGAGTTTAAGTTTTCTAATAGTTATTTTTTATAGCATTTGTTCTTGCCTCGTGGCTAGAATCCCTTTTCAAGGGATTCCCACGGCTGCCCGGCTGCCCGAGTTTCCCGCTGACGCTCGCTTGGGGTCTGGCCGTCCTGGGCTGCCCACTCACCTTGGGAGCAGCGAGGAGGACTCGAGCTCTGGTGGGGACCTCCGTGCACACGTGCAGAGCTGCCGGGGACTCGGCTTTTGCTTGCAGTCGAGTGCACCAGGGCGAGCCAACTCGGTAGTGGGATCTCTAAATGACAGGGTGCGGAGCTTTGTTCTGGAACAGCAAACCTTCGTGCCGGCTGCCTCGGCCCGGGCCGAGCCCTGCAGCCCATTTCCCGTTTACTTGCTGACCTGGTTCTCTTCTGCCTGGCGGTGCTGCCTGCAGGAAGGGCAGATTGACAAGCCCATCTGCGTCTTCCAGGGGATGGCGGTTCGCTCGTTACGTATATACATTTAGCCAGCCGGCCGGCGCGCTTTAAACGTCTGTTTCGTGTCCATCACACAGTTGATTTGAAGTAGATTTAAACATTAAAAGACGTGACTTCTGTTTGCAGACAGCTCACAGATATGAAACGGGTCACTTGAATGTGATACGGCTAGAACGGAAATAGGTATAACATTTTTTTAAAAACCACAGAAGGACAATGAAGTCGTTACTGGAGGCAGCAATCTAAGCTCGGGCTTTCAGGGCGGGGGGGCACTTGGAGCTCTCCGTTAAGAAGAGGAGAAGGGATTTCTCAGGCAGAGAGGGAAGCGATTGCCAAGAAACAGAGCTTCCAGTCCAGAGGCATGGGGTGGGGGGCGGGGGGCAGGGAGTGGCGGGTTCTAGGGGCACACCCCACCTGGCCCCACCAGGTGCAGCCAGGAGGACGGGCCACTGAGCCGGGGAGTGACCACCAAGGGAGGGGGTGGGAACCCGCGGCCGCAGTGCCCGTGTGAGCACAGGGCGGACGCAGTACCGGGACACGGTCCTCCAGGAAAGGGGCAGACTCTTGGGCCAGCGATTTCAGGGTTATCTGCAAAGAGATAAGAAACGCAGAGCGAAGACAGCGCCGGATGCTCCCCTCCGCCTGGGTGTCACTCCCTGGATAGTATCCCGGAGTGGGTGGCCCTGGGCTCCGTTTGAGGGAGGGCTGGAGTCAGGCAGTAAAAAGGCTGGGGTGGGGGAGGGGCTGGCATTCCAGAGATAGCAGGTGCGTTGAATTGTCCCTGTGCTGTTCTGGGGAGGACGTTCATGCCGAGGAGAATCTCCCAGAGAGAAGCCACCAGTGGGGAGGGTTGCGATGAGATTCTACGCCGCAGAGGGTGGTCCAAGGCCAGACCTACAGGTAGAAGAGCTGGGGGAGGGGCGGGGAGGGATGGTCCAGAGATTCTAGTTCCAGCTGACAAAGAGCCAGCCCACCAGGTGAGCGGCCAGTAGAACCGGGACAAGGGAGATCCCAGGTAACAGCCCTCGACTGAGTATTTCGCCGACAAAGTGTCCCCTTCCATCAGACGTTGCCTAATACGTCTAGGACTGATTGCTTTACAGTTTTAAATACCTTTAAAAGAAATAGTCATTAAAAATGCAAGTTCCTTGGAAAGTGCCTACTGTGCTCCCAGCCAGAGGAAGCCCTGTCACGGGTACCGTGTTTCCTCGAAAACATGACAGGGTCTCATATTTATTTTTCCTCAGGAAGACACCCTAGGGCTTATTTTCAGGGGACGTGTTATTTTCCCCGCAAAGCCTCAGCTTGCAGCACGCACAGGACGGCCGGGACCCGGCAGGGGGAGCCGACCTTGTTGGGGGGGCTGCCCTCACCTTTCCAGTCACCTCTGGGATAGTCGCTGTCACGATGGGACAGACGAGAAGGTCTGCTCATCGTCTTTCCTGCTCCATGTCGAAATGCACGGGTTGTGCAGACGCGCTGCGTAGCCACGCCCGTCACTAGGGCTTATTTTCGGGGTGGGGCTTCTACTGCGCACATTCTTAGAAATCCTGCTAGGGCTTTTTTTATGGGTAGGGCTTATTTTGGGGGAAGCACCTTAGCACCAAACAGAGCACAGTCACGTTAGGTGTCCTCCTCCCACCGTTTGAGAAACACGCCGCTCTCGTCGTGACGACGCAGTCTGTGTGTGTTGGGGTGGGCTGCCCTCCCGACGGCTCGGCAGAGGGACGCGGCTCTCGAGTGATGCGTGGTTCGCTCTGCCGCCGGCCCCAGCTGCATCGCGCCGCGTGACATCACACATCAACGCGCCGAGCGCGGCGCCGTGTCACCCGCCGGCACGCCCGGCAAGCCGGAGCCCGTGTTCGTTAAAGGTTATGTTTGCCTTGAACTAATTAAAGCCATTTGTATCAAATGACTGGGATAACTTCCCTTTGGAAAATAAAAGAAAAAATAACTGAGAGAAGTTGGTTAGGAAAAAAAAAAGTCTGAGTTAATTTTATCAACTGAGATGAGAACGGCGCTATTAATTTTATTGCTTCTAAATGTGAAAATAAATCAGTTAGGTGAGGACTACGTTTCCACACAAATGAGCCTGCAGAAAGCCAGAGCCGACTCAATATCTGCTCTTTGGAAACCAGCAGGCCCACAAATGCCAGGGCAGCCTGCGTATAAATCAGAGGCTGCAGCCAGATGTGCAGGGGGGGTCTACGCGGTGCTCGCAAAACCGGCTTCTGTTTTCAGTCACGTGGATGTTCTAGAAGCCTAAGTACACGTTTGTGCACGGTGCGGACAGCCTTGCAAGTTTCTCTTCATTTAAAATCATGCCAGTGGGTTAGACGAGGCTGAGTTTATCACAAATCAACGATTTATATCTAAGAGAATGTTTTCAATTCACATTTATTCTTTTAAATTATACGCTCGCTGAAACCCTTCTGGTGTTAGGGTCCCCCCTGGGAGCAGGGGACCCAAGGACCCTGAGGTTTCCCCCAGTGACCTGGCAGTCTTTAATTTGATGTGACTCTGGCGTGGTTTTCCTCTCTTTCTCTCCCTGGCAACGCAGGTGCATTTTTAAGAGAGGCAAGAGGAGGCTCTTCAGGCCTTTTGCCCACGCCCCCTCGCACGGAGACTCGAGGCTGTGAAGGGGGCTCGAGCACTCGGTGTGAGAAAACAGACGCGCGCCGTGGGCACGCACAGCTACGCTGCTGTTCAGAAGGGTTTTCATTTCCACGTCTGGATCTGCAGCGAAATCTCCGCGTGGGCAGGGCTGCTCTGGGAGGAGCGAGTGGTTTTTTTCCCAGTGTGTTTGCAAAGAACATTTGTCAAATGTTTCCCTTAATACGTTCATGATAGAATAACCGCTACCAACGTTTTTCAAAGGGCCTGGCTGGAGGAGCCAGCTGCAGTGTGCACGGGAGGTACTCGGACCCAGAGGGCTCCATTTGCACAGGAGGCCGGCAGGGACACAGAAGAGCCCTCTCTGCCCCTGGCCCACGGGCCTGACCCTCTCTGCTTCCCGGCCACAGGCAGCCCCTGGCCCTGGGCAGGGCTGGCTCAGGTGGGGCCCACTGCAAGATCCCTGGAGTCCCGTTCCGTGAGCACCCGCCAGGGACAGCCACTGTGTGGGGTGCTGGGCACTTCGAGCTCTATCCACAGCCAGAATCCCCCGGGACATTGTTCTTCCTCTTCTCTCAGCAGGGAAACTGAAGCTCCGAGAGGTGAAGTGACTGTCCCCACAGCTAGCCAGCAGCCGAGCTGGGGGTGATTCCCAGGCCTGCCGGAGGGCAAACCTCGGCCTCGATGCTGAGCGCAGACACCTGTCTCTGGGTCCCCGGGGTTGGCAGTGGTGCTGTGTCACCTCACCTGGCTCTGAGCCCCAGAAAGGTGAAGGGGGAGAGGTGGTCCTAGGCTGAACCTGTGGGGGGTCCTGGCCCTGGCTATGGTCATCCCCACCGTGTGGCCCAGAGAGCAGCAGAGACCCCCAGACTCTGGGGGAGTGGGCTCAGGTGCATGGAAGCAGTGGCGGGGACTGTGACCTTCCGCCTGGCCCTGAAGATCCCAGCTGTGACAGTGGAGCCGGCAGGAGCTGCGAAGAGCAAGCCCACAGCCCCGGGACAGGATTCCCTGCAAGTGACAGACATCACTAATAACAGGGCTCACTCACGGAGTGCAATTCCTGTGCTAGAAACAGGGGTTCACAGAGCTCCCTTTTATATTGCAGTTGGCCTAATAGTGAATCCTTTTATTTAACAAAAATGTTCCTATTTGATGAAATTTAATGAAGTAATTTAGAATGTGAATACATTTAATCATGTGTTTCTCTTCCACATGTAACTGAAGGTTAAAGGAAAAGGTATTTTGAGGAAGTTTTAAAATCTGAAGTCATGAATGCTAACTTTATGGCCGTGGTACTTAATTTTAACATTGCCAAAGTGCACCTCAGAATAGAACAGGCCCCCTCTTGAAATTGTCTTTCTTCTGTGAAGTAGCAGTAGCAGTAATAACAGTAGCGTAGTAAATAGAAACAACAATTCAATATATTCACATTCTAAATTACATCATCCCATTTTATCAAACAGGAACACTTTTGTTGAAAATGGGGTAGCCTTAAAAAATTTTCAAAGTGAAAATACAACTCAGTCATTTCTGTTTTATCATATTTATAAATGCTATATAACATACTGTATGTACTGTATTATATATGACATTAACATCACATTAGGAATTTAATGTCACCGACGTCATATTTTTTTAGCTTTCAGAGCCCCCTGCTGTGCCCAGAGTCCGCTGCCCGTGGGCTGGGCCTGATCTGGCTGCCTCTTCTCTCTGGACCTGTCTTCTGTCACCTGCCCTGTGTCTGTCACAGCTGCCTCCACTCTGGGACATGTATGCGCCGTCCCTCCTCTCTGTGTGGCAGTGCCGTACATCCTGCCCTGCCCCTCCCTTCCCGTGCTTGGGTCCCAGTTCCATGTTACCGTGCCTGAGCCTGGCTCTGCACGGGTGTGTGCGTGAGCCACCTTGGAGTTGGGGGCCAGGACCTGCCCACCAGGCCAGGAAGACCGTGCCTTTCTTTCCCCCGGGCCTCCCTTGGGCTCTGTGCCCTGCCTAGAGCAGGGTGAAGCTCGGCACCTACTTTTACCCAAAACGTGAAGAAACCATCCCAAGGCAAACTATTGCCACCAGGAGCAGATTCGGGAATTCCAGGACTTCGGACCTGCTGGTGGTCACTTCTCTGTGGGTCAGACTGTGGCTGGGTAGTCCAGGGTGCCTGGGCCATGACCCCCTGGCTCCTGCAGTCAGCCGTGTGACAGAACTGTCCACACGCGTGTCACTGTCCCTGTCCTGGTGAAGCACAGCTCAAGGCCCTGTCCCTCTGCCATGGAATAGCAGCATTCTCGTTGCCCTCAAAACCAAAGTCACAGGGACTAGAAGAAATTGCCGGAAGCCCTCACCCTCCAGCCCCCCTGTGGTGGTCACATTAGCAGGAAGGGCTCTGTCTGACCTTTCCGGGGTCCCAGGCTGGGCTGGCTCCGTCACCTGCCTGCTGTCCAGTTGGAAAAGGGGCCCTGGGGTGTCTCTGAGGGAGGGCAGGGCTATGTTCTCAGACCACCCTGCAGTGGCACATGGCTGGCTTCACGCCTCTGCTCAGGGTGTTCTCAGATTGAAAACACGAGTTTAACAACCAGCTGACATCTCATTGTGGTTTTGATTTGCATTTCCCTGATGATTAGCAATGTTGAACATTTTTTCATATGTTTGTTGGCCATTTGTCTGTCTTCTTTTGAAAAGTTTGTGTTCGTGACTTTTGCCCACTTTTTCATGGATTTGTTTGATTTTTTTCTTGCTGATTTGCTTGAGTTCTATACAGATTCCAGTTATCAGCCCTGTACTGGATGTTCAGCATGCAAATATTTTCTCCCATTCTGTAGGTTGTCTATTCACTTTAATGATTATTTCCTTGGCTGTGCAGAAGCTTTTTAATTTAATCAGGTCCTATTTATTTTTGTTGTTGCTGAGATTCCCTTTGAGGTATTCTTCATAAATTCTTTGCCTAGGCCAATGCCTGTAAGAGTTTTCCCAACATTTTCTTCTGGAATTATTATGGTTTTAGGCCTTAGGTTTAAGTCTGTTATCCACTGTGAGTGTGAGTCAATTTTTGTGAGGGGGAAAAGGTGCGGATTCTGTTTACATCTTCTACATGTGGCTATCCAGTTTCCCCAGCACCATTTATTGAATAAGGATTCTTTCCCCAGTGTATGTTTTTGTCTGCTTTGTCAAAGATTAGATGGCTATATGAGGATGGTTTTATATCTGGGTTCTTAGTTCTGTTCCATTGGTCTACGTCTCTGTTCTTGTGCCAGTACGATGCAGTTTTGGTTACTATGGTCTTCTAGTATAGCTTGAAGTCTGGTAGATTGATGCCTCCAAATTTGTTCTTTTTGCTTAAGGTTGCTTTAGCTATATGAGGTCTTCTCTATTTCCATACAAAACATAGAATTATTTTGTCTAGATCTGTGAAAAATGATGTTGATATTTTAATATAGATTGCTTTGAATCTATAGATCACTTTGGGTAGTATAGACATTTTAACAATGTTCATTCTGCCAATTCATGGGCATGATGTGTTTTTTCATCTGTTTAGCTGGTGTAGATGTGGAGAGATAAGAGCATTCTTACACTACTGGTGGGACTGCAAACTAGTACAACCTTTGTGGAAAGTAATATGGAGATACCTCAAAGAGATACAAGTAGAACTACCATTTGATCCAGGAATCTAACTACTGGGCATCTATCCAAAGGAACAAAAGACATTCTATAAAAAGGGCATCTGCACTAGAATGTTTACAGCAGCACAATTCACAGTTGCAAAGATGTGGAAACAATCCAAGTGCCCATCAATCCATGAGTGGATTAATAAAATGTGGTAGATGCATACCATGAAGTTCCACTCAGCCACAAAAACCAGTGGTGATCTAGCACCTCTTGTATTATCCTGGATAGATTTAGAGCCCATTCTACTAAGTGAAGTATCACAGGAATGGAAAAACAAGCACCACATGTACTCACCACCAAATTGGTATTAACTGATCAACACTTAAGTGCACATGTGCAAATAACACTCATCGGATGAAGCAGGTGGCGGGGGGTGGGGGGGCGGGGGGTGGAGTGGGGGATGGGTAAATTCACACCCAACTGGTACAGTGCACACGATCTAGGGGATGGGCACACTTATAACTTTGGACTCAAATGGTACAAAAGCAATTTATGCAGCCAAAACATTTGAGCTCCCTAACATTCTGAAATTTAAAAAATAATAATAAAAAAATAAAATGAGTTCTCCTCCCCCTTACACACAAAAAAACTGAAATGGTGCAGATTTGAGTGTGTCTATATTTATAACTCAGACCGAGAATCCCGATGCTTCTGCCTTTCTGTGTGGCCTTGCCTGTCACGGTGACCGGGAGTGGAGCAGCCAGCTCACAGGTGTGGCCGTGCCCAGGTGGCCTCGTGGGGACACCAGCCAGCCTTCTCTGCCTTTGGTGGCCGTGGGCACAGGCCCCGTGGTGTGCGGACGGGGCGGGTGTGTCCACAGTGACCTGGCGCCAGAGTCCCCCTTGCTGTCGGTAGGGAGGAGCGGCCAGGCGGGGCCGATGCCGCCAGGAGGTGGCACCGGGTGACAGCAGTGCAGAGCGTGTCCCCGAGGGAGGCAAACAGCACTAATGAGCACGTCTGAGTTATTAGACTCGAGTCCGATGACGTGGTGAGCGCGGCTCCGTCAGAATGGCTTTGTTTTCTCGTTAAACAATTAATTTGTGGCTCTTTGGAGTGTACAGTGGAGTCCCATCTGTTGATTCTGTTATTAATATTTAACTGGGCCGTCAAGCGTGGGGAACACACATCCAGCCCAGAGCAGTTCCAATGGAGCAGGTGCCTCAGGAGCGGGCTCCGGGGGGTCCAGGAGCCCCTGTCGGGGTGCGGTGGCTGTGACACTGTAACGAGTGCTGTCCAGGGCCCCAAGGTGTGACCAGGTGCGTCACAGGTGTGGGGTGAAGTCTCCACACCTGGTTTCCAAATTAAGGCCTGTGCTTCTGCCCAGGCTCTGTGGACAGACGGACACATGCCTGGGAGCCAGGCCCTGTCCCGCGTGGTCGGGGTCTCACCTTTGGGGGCAGGCCTGGGAGCACAGCCTCCCTCTGCTGGGTGTTCCCGTTGTCAGGAGGCCACTCGGGGCCGTGAGACGCTCACTGTCCTGTGTCACAGCTCAGCTAGAGGACAAGGGCGTTCAGACGGCAGCCTGTGTCGTCCTTCTCCAAAGCCACTTCAAGGGCCTCCCGTTAGCTGCTCTGTTTCCTCTATTAGCCCAGGAAATCCCCTCGAATCCCCCAGGATGTCATTTGTGCCACTCTCTTGTTCACACGCAATTCTGTTCAAAGCAAAACGGCAACTTCACCGCACCAAGGCTCCAGGTCAGTGTGGTCCCTGGAGGGAGCTCGGTGGCTGGGACCGTGGACAGGGCATGTGGACAGGGCCCGTGGACAGTGCCCGTGGACAGGGCATGTGGACAGGGCATGTGGACATTGCCCGTGGACATTGCCTGTGGACAGAGCCCGTGAACAGGGCATGTGGACATTGCCCGTGGACAGGGCCTGTGGACAGGGCCCGTGGACAGGGCATGTGGACAGGGCATGTGGACAGGGCCTGTGGACAGGGCCCATGGACAGTGCCCGTGGACAGGGCCCATGGACAGGGCATGTGGACAGGGCCCATGGACAGGGCATGTGGACAGGGCCCATGGACAAGGCATGTGGACAGGGCCCGTGGACAGGGCATGTAGACAGGGCATGTGGACAGGGCCTGAGAACAGGGCATGTGGACATTGCCCGTGGACATGGCCCATGGACAGGGCATGTGGACAGGACATGTGGACAGGGCCTGTGGACAGGGCACGTGGACAGGGCACGTGGACGGGGCCACGCCTAGGTGGCTGAGGGCTGCATGGCTCAGTGCCGCCACCAGGCTGCAGCCTGAAGCCCCTCTCCGTGGCCCTGAGAGCCGCCGCTGGTCAAAGCTCTGGGGAGCACAGGCAGACGCCTGGGAAAGCCCAGGACGGAAGGGAGGGAGAGAGAATTCGAGGCTGTCTGGGAATGCAGAGGCTGCCGAGATAACACGGCACCTTCCAGGGTCTGTTCCTGGGGTGGGGGATCCTGAAAGGCGGGCATTGCTCATGTAACTCAGCCTGGTGCTGTGGATTTAGGGTTTTTGGAAAAAGTTGGAGGGAAACATTTAAACGATGGTTACACGTTCACTCAGATGTCTCCCGCCTCCACCTCCTGTTTCCCACCAAACCTCCATCCCAATCCGTCTACGTTTCTGTCCCCTCCCCAGCCCCACCCCTCCCCCATCTCCCATCTCCTCTGTTCCTGGTCCAAGTTCGGGGCAAGGTCCTACTTGGTCCACCATCTCTCCGCACCACAGTGCTCAGATTTTTAATTTGCTTTCTTACAGAAATTGTCTGGCTGCATGTGTCTCTTTTACCTCGAACATCCCTGCTTTTGGATAAAGACGAGAACTTCGCACATCGTTTCTGGAATCCCGTGGGGCTCCCGGGCAGCTCGTTCCCTTGTTCCTTGAACATATGTTCATGGAGGTCAGAGAGGTGGACCCCGGAGCCGGCTCCGTGTCCTGTTCCTGGACACGCCCCGTGCATGGGAGCCACTTCCCCTGGACGCAGCAGGGTGCAGCCTGCTCCTGGGCGGGCCACGGCGCCCTGCCACATAGGAGCTGCTTCCTGGGAGGGACTCTAGCCAGAGTGACAGAGCGAGGCTCTGTCTAATAAAAAAAAGCAACTCATGCCTTGAGCCTTTTCCAATTCTGGGACTCTAAAAGTCAACAAGACCTTTGGAACTATTTGGAGTAAATCTCAAAGAAACACAAAATGCAATCCCAGCTGCGCAGGTCTCTCCGAGGATTCTACCCCTGGCTCCCCGCCAGGGAGGGGCTCCCTCAGGGAAATGAACGAGCCTCGAGGATCAGGGAAGAGGAGAGAACGCATTTTTCTATCCGGAAAGCCAACAGTGACCACTGACGCACGTCCGTTGGAACCAGCCTCTTCTGATTCTGGATCGAGGCAGGGACCCTTCTCCTAGACAGGGGACCCTGACCCACAGACGACCCTGGCAGTGGCTCTCCCGGGTGCCCGTGAGGTCGGAGGGAACGGCGGGATGGCTCGGGTCCCCCAGTTGCTGTGGGCCCCTGGCCGTTACGGGAAGGCTCACGGGGAGAATCCACACCACCAGCGGCTCCCGTCGCTGGCCTGGCAGTGCAGCGCGGCCACGCCGGGGAGGCAGCTTCCTGCCGGGAGGGGCAGCCCTGCTGTGGTGGCCACTCCCGTCCCCTCAGCCGTGGGACGCTCACTGTGCGGCTGCAGCGGTGCCGGAATCTCCATCCTGACGTCCCTGCCTTCCCTGGAGAAGCAGCGCGCCCTGGGTTCTGGAACATTCTGCTGGAAATGGTCCATCATGTCTGTGGGACGTTGCATCCTCCCTAAATCAAACCTACGGCGAGGGGTCCAGAAACCGTGGCTGGGGGTCGAGGGGGGGCAGCGTTGCAGGCCGTGTCCCTGCCACAGGGCGGGGTCGCTCGAGGGGGGCGGGGTCGCTCGAGGGGGGCGGGGTCACCATCCAGCCCGGGGTCGCTGTCCAGGGTGGGGTCGCTGTCCAGCTCGGGGTGGCTGTCCAGGGTGGGGTCACTGTCCAGCCTAGGGTCGTTGTCCAGTGTAGGGTCACTGTCCAGCTCGGGGTCCCTGTCCAGGGTGGGGTCATTGTCCAGCCTAGGGTCATTGTCCAGGGTGGGGTCACCGTCCAGCGCGGGGTCGCTGTCCAGGGTGGGGTCACCGTCCAGCCCAGGGTCGTTGTCCAAGGTGGGGTCACCGTCCAGCACAGGGTCGCTGTCCAGGGTGGGGTCACCATCCAGCGCGGGGTTGCCTCGCCGCGCCACGAGCCCTTCTTACGTGAGAAGCCAAGCTCTCGTCCTCTCCTCTGAGTGTGTTACAGCCCTTTGTTCCTGCAGAAAGAACTCCGGGATGTTGAAAACGGGTAGAAAATTAATTCTCTCTGCAGCTTGTCAACTCTGAAATCACTGCCTATGAAAAATTTAGGAGGACTCAGAAATGATTTGCTGTTTATAGGAAAATCATCTTCATTTGTAGTGGAGTTCAAGGAGGTGCTCTGGGATCCCGCTGCTGGGGGAGGGTGGCCGGGAGCCGCGGGAGCCTGCGGAGGGGGCGTCCCCCACGGGGACAGCGGGCCGCATCTGCGTCCACCGGCCGCCCGGGCAGGGAGGGGACCGTCTGCATGGAGACCTCGCCTGAGGCCTTGTCCTTCTCCTTGAGAGCCCTCCGCAGTGGGCTGCTGTTCGTGCTGGGCCATGCATCTCCATGGGACCCAGCAACGGTGCATCAGATGCCACTGTCCCCAGTGCTGTGTTCAGGCCGGGGCAGCTGTGCCTCAGGTCTGGGTACTTGACCTGGGGCCTCACGTTCCCAGTTTTGTCAGCAGCTCTGTTGGTAACAGGCGTTGAGAAGAGCTGAGAATGCATCTTCGTGTCCCCCGGGGAGAGGAGGAGGTGGGGAGAACTCTGGCTGCACAGGGCCACTGTGACCACTGGCTCTTCCTGTAGCCGGGTTGCGGGGTGCAGCCCAGCCTGGGGGAGGCCCCCCCGGAACGTGTCCCTCCACCTCCTTCCTCCCAACCTGCTGTTGGCAGAACTGGGGGCAGCTGTTCAGTCCCCCCTTCTACAAACTCCGCCCCGGCAGGGTTTTGTGTTCATGAGGACGCCACCCGAGGACGAGGTGGGGAGTCCTCGCTGTGCCCAGGGTGTCTCTGGGGGCACCGTGCAGAGAAAGGGGTTGAGGGCTTCTCCAGCCTGTCGCTCCCTGCCCGGCCCCTTCTCCCAGCTGCTGTGACTCACAGCTCAGCACCCTCCCAATCCAGCGCCCCTCGGGCCCAGGGGTGCTCTCGGTTTTGCTTGTTTTTAATCCCTGAACTCTGCGTCTCTCCTGCCTGCATCCTGCTCCAGGGCCAGCGCCCGGGCAGCGTAGGGACTGGACTGGCACACTCGCCCACGGACAGACAGAGGTTTCCTGTGATGTTCCAGCTCTCACTGGGGCGGCGGACTCTGAGAATCAGCGCACCCGCCAAGCCTCATTAGAACCACACACAGCAGGCCCTGAGTGTGCCGTTTTTATTATCTTAAGCATAAATTGCATTTCCCGCTTACTTTATTATCAGATGTTCAAAGGAGCTTGGTGCTGCTTGAATTGACAAATAATTTCAGCCCTCCCTCCTGGTGAACTTTGCAACCTGGAAAACGACTCACCTTTTCTGCTTTTGTCGGGTGTAAAATGAGGTCGTTGTGGCAGCTTTGTCTGGGTGCTTGGAAATTGTCTCAGAGGGTGATTACGGGGCGACAGTGTGCAGACTAAAGTATCGTACGTTCTGCTCCCGGGGACAATTCTGCAAGTGGGTGAGACGTTAGCAGGTCTTGGAGGTAGAAAGGTCCGTGCATGGAAACGGGGGGCACTAGATTGTGGCAAACACAGAAATTGGGGCCAGGGACTCAGGGATTATCCCTCACTGCTGATACATCTGTCCTGGGCCCGGCGTTCTCCCCGGGATGGAGGCCACTGGGCAGACGGGCATTTCCAAGCAATTTTCCTTGCGCTTGTCTTCACAACTCCCAGGTCGTTGCATGCGTGCTGAGGTGGGTGGAGGGTCTGGTGGTGTGGATTCTCCTTGTGAGCCTTCCCGTAACGGCCAGGGGCCCACAGCAACTGGGGGACCCGAGCCATCCCGCCGTTCCCTCCGACCTCACGGGCACCCGGGAGAGCCACTGCCAGGGTCGTCTGTGAGTCAGGGTCCCCTGTCTAGGAGAAGGGTCCCTGCCTCGTTCCAGAATCAGAAGAGGCCGGTTCTAACGGACGTGCATCAGTGGTCACTATTGGCTTTCCGGAGAGAAAAATGCGTTCTCTCTTCTATTCTGTTCCTTGAGGCTCGTTCATTTCCCCGAGTGAGAGGGGAGCCACAGGTAGAATGCTCGGAGAGCCCTGTGCAGCTGGGATTATGTCTTCTGTTTCTTTGAGACTTACTCCAAGTAGTTCCAGAGGTCTTGTTGACTTTTAGAAATTGGAAAAGGCTCAAGGCACTAGTTGCTGCTGCTGTTCTTTTTTTTTGATAGAGTCTCGCTCTGCCACTCTGGCTAGAGCACTGTGGTGTCATCACAGCTCACTGCAACCTCACGCTCCTGGGCTCAAGTGATCCTCCTGCCTCCCGAGTAGCTGCAGTTCCTTTTGTGGATGAGGAGGCTGAGGTCACAGGAAGTCAGTGGTTTTTGAATTAAAATTAGCCTGAGTTTCAGAATCACCCTCCGAGTTAGGAGAGGCTGATATATTTTCTGATAGCCTTTTGAGAAGTTAGACGATTTCGACTTGTCTGCAGTCGTTCTTTATTTTGGTACTTCTTAAGAAGCATATTTTTGAATGCTAATTAAAAAAATCCCCTAGTGCTTTATTCCACGTAAGCAGCATTTGCTGACCTTGGGGTGCAAGTGAGACCTATGAGGCCGCCCGTCCGACTGGCCTTGCGCACGTACACGCTGCGTTTGATCTGTGACCTGACGCCAGGTGACACCAGGTGATGCCAGGTGACACCAGGTACCTCTGAGTTTTCCCAGCTGGGGGATTCTAAGAGAACAGGTGGCTCCGATCTGGACTAATGACCAGGAAGGAAAAATGCTAGAACGCTGTTGCAGACACCCACCTCCCATTAGGACACAGGCAAAGCCACCCCACGCTTTCTTTTAGGGAGACAAGGTGGTAGGTTTGCTGAGCGCCAAGAGTCTCTGAAGCCTGGCCATGCCCAAGAACGGACGGAGCCTGGCTTGGGAGGCCACACGGTTTTTGAGGACATGAGTTACCGCCACTGCTCTCCAAGGGGCTCTGCCGTGGCTTCCTCTCGAGACACCCTCGCCAATTCCGACAGCAGCTGGAGGAACGAGCTATCTACTTGCCCACACCCCTTTCTCCCAGCCGCCCCTGCAGACATCAGGGGTTGCCATGGATTCCCTATGGGCAGCAAATAAACACTTGCCGGTTGACCGACATGGGCATTTTTCCTCCTTCCAGACTTCCCTGCGACCGTCCCAGTTCTCTTTGTCTCTCAGCGCTGCCTGGAGGAAAACACACCCCGGCCGCTGGGGACCTCTTCCCATCACGGGCCGGGCTCGATCGGTAGATGGACGGCCCGGGAGGAAATTACCGGCATGCCTCTCGCGGAGGGCGGACATACATCCTGCGCTCCCCAAAGTGCCCGAGCGCCCATAGCCGCACGACTTGTTGATTTTCCTCCATCAGCCAGTTCTCTCTGCCCCTCCAGGGGGTGTTCCCGGCAGCATCATCAGCGTCTGCGGAGAGGCCCAAGGCGAAGATCACTTACGCATGTCAGAGTGGACCCAGAAGTGGCCCTGGGGGAGCCGTACAGCGAGGGTTTCCACGGCGCAGCGGCCGCCGGGCCCCAGCCCTAATTACGCCCCAGGCGTCGGCTCTCCCACCTCCAAGGCAGCTACACAATCGATGGCTGTTACAAAGTGCCCGTTATTCAGAAAACCGTCCGGGGCAGGGCACGCACATCCATCACCGGCACTGCGGGACGAGTGCGTGTGATGAGGGCTTTGAAATGATCGTCGGGAAAATCTTCTCTGAGAAGCACCCGGGAGGGACAACGGATAAATCCGTTTATCTCAAAAGCCAGATTTTAAGATCTGATTTTTACAAAGATCCACTGTGTTCAGTGCAGGAGGCGTCTGAATATGTCTTCTCAAAGTCTCGGGGACGCGGTGCCACCCGGCTACTCTCGTTCGAGAAGGGCAGTAAAGGCTCACGGCTGCCGGTTTTCCCAGCATGTCGCTTTACGGGGCTTGTTTCTCTCCAAGCTCTTAGGAGTCGCTGTCACGAGTCTCTGCTAACGGGGTTGCCGTGTGTCTCGTGGGCGCAGACTTGGGGTGCGTGGGGCGGAGCCAGAGCACACCCCGTCCCCTGGCACAGCCCGTTGGACGTGCTCTGAGTCACTCGCTGTCTGGTGCACTTTGGATGAAATTTAAACCAACCAACTTCTGGCTCATTCTTAGGACGTAAAAAGCCTCCCATTCGTATCCGGTCACAAAACAGGTGTGAGTTCACTGATGAAATACCCAACTTCATTTGACGTTTAACTTTGCTCCCCCTTTAGCTGGGGCCTGCTTTGGGCTGGGTCTCTCTGGGGGGCTGAGGGCAGGGAGGGCCGGCTTGCCTGTCCTCCCCTTCCCACCTCCCCTGGTACCTGTGGGATTGCAGGACGGAGCAGAGGGACGGGCCCAGGCCCTGCCCGGCCGGGTCCCGTGGTCAGACAGGGTCTCCTCCTCAGGCTTGGCAGCTGCCCACCTGCCAGCCCTGCTCTGGACAAGATGCAGCGATCTAAGCCCAGCTGGGTGGAGGAGGGAGCAGAAGCGGCTGGGCACGGGAGAGCCCAGCACACCTGACCGGAACGGGCTTTGGGAGGGATTCCTGCAGAGCTGTGAGCTCTGGGTACCACCTTGAGCGACGGGAAAATATTTCCTCTGGCCTCGAATTTATTTCTTGATTATCCAGTTCAGTGAGAGTGGAACGGCTCCTTCCCTGGGGTGGATCTGGAAATGGGCCTGCGTGTGGCCCTGCCGGGCTGAGGTGTCTCTTGGTGGTGGCCGTGGCTGCCCGGGGCCCTGTGGTCAGTGCGTGAAGGCCAAGCGCCCGGCGGAGGCTCCACCCAACACACGCAGAGATGGCGCCGGCACTCGGGGCCGGGCGGGGTCAGCGGTTCGCACGTATCTTGTTCGCCAGCAGCCTGAGCTCAGGACCGGCCATCTGGTCCCTGGGAGAGCCGAAGGCGGCCAGGACACTCTTCAGAGTGACAGCAGTGGACAAGCGCCTTGATGTGGGGGCATCACCCGCTGGCCTTTTGGCCATCCGCTCGCCAGATGAAGGGGGAGCCCGGACAGGACCTGGGCTCCTCTGTGTCCTCCAGACACTGCACCTCTGGGGACAGGGTCATGGGGTCGATGCTCCGAGTCTGAAGCACGGCTGTGTGTCCAGCATGGCCTGAGTGCGGCGCCTCCTGCCCGGGACTCTGGAGACGGGCAGCACAGACTGCCTGGCTCCGCAGCCACAGCCAGGAAGGTGGTGGCCGGGGCCCACTCGGAGGCCGAGCCCACGCGCCTCTCCCACAAGCCTCTTTCCCAGGACGGGTCCCAGGGGAGCCCGAGTCTGCAGTGGGGTGAGGGAGGCTGCAGGAGGGTGGTGTGCTGGGGCTCCCAGCCTTGTTGCGCCCTGCCCTGCCCCCAAGCACAGCTGCAGCCACGTGGAGGGGGCCACGGAACACCCTCCCCGTGTGTGCGTGGTGTGGGTGGCATGCACACACATGTGCAGTGACTCTCAGCGGCTCCTCTTCCTCCCTCCTGCCGGGAGGGAGCACACCCAAGACCTTTCCCACTGCTGGGCGGTCAGAGGCTCCAGCCCCGGCAATTTCCGTCTCCCAAAGGCTCCTGCTCTACAAGCCCACCAGTCTCTGCAGGGCTTTCCTCTCCGAACTTACCTATGTTTAGGTTCCTGCATGGTTAGATGGTTCAGGTTTTTCTTTTCATTCTTAGTGTTAAACAGTGGTCAATCTCTGTTATCTTTCACTAAAATTATTTGCAAAACTTAAAAGGTTATTTAGACGTTTGGGGAAAAGATGAAAACTTAACCTTTGTTCCAATTTTCAGAATCCCACATTTTTCCCCTTTTCTGCCCTCCCTGCCCCCAAAAACTACCTGTCAAAGTGCTGATCAGTTTGGCCTCTGGACGGAAGCCCGTGCCGTCTTTGGTGGCCAGCAAGCAGTGGTACCCTGAGGCCTGGCCAGCCTGGAGCCCCTCCCGACCCTGGCAGGGCCGGGCCAAGGCGGCCCCTCGTGCCACCGGCTGTCAAAGCCTCAGCAAGGCTGGTTTTGCTGTCCCACGTCAGCCCCTTGTCATTGTTGGAGAGTCTATCCACGCATGACCCACGTGGCCTGGTCCACACAGCGTGGGCGGCGACATTTTAGACAGTGCCCGCATGACATAGATGGAGTCTAGGGAGCAGTTTGAGATCACTGGAGGGAGGTCCCATCTGCCCGGAGCCCTGGGTGGGCCCCCAGGAATGTGGGAGCAGCCCTGGGAGCCCACGCAACATGGCACAGCACCCCACCGTGAGCCCACCGGGGCTGTGAGCCGTGGGCAGTGTCCCTCCCATTTGCTGAGAGAGGTCACCTGGCCCTGAGGGTGTCACAGGTGGACAGCAACCATGCTGGGGGCCTCTGCTCTGGGCACCATCCTCAGCGTCTTTCCCCAAGAGGCTGTGTGAGTCCGGGGGACGCCAGTGAGCACCTTTGCACGCAGGCCTGGAGGGCACGGCTGGAGGGTCGGCCTGGATGTCCCAGGTCAGGCAGGGGCTGTGTCAGGGAGGGGCCCAGGCCTCTGATTCCCGGCACACCCACCCGGCTGCTTCCCTCCCTCGGGCTGGGAGCTTTGTCACCAGACCTCCATGCAGAGGATGAGACACTGCCACCCTCCTGCAGAATGCGCGGTGTTCGCCAACCAATCTGCACGTTCAAGGCCGCTTTTTGTCTTTGATTGCTGAGCTCTCCAAACTGCCGAGGCAATGGAATGCTAATGGCGACTGCTTTGGTCCAACAGATACAAGTAAGGAGCTGTGCCGCCGCGCGCCCCGCCCCCCCGCCCTGGTGCTGCACGCGGAGAGGAAGAGCCGGGCCGGAGACAAGGAGGACAAGGTCAGTCTCCGGACCGTGTGTGTCTTGAAGAAGCAAAACCCCAGGTTTGGAGGGTCGGGCCGGGACTCCTGTGTGCGCCACTGGTGCTGGGGAAGCCCTGGGGGGGCGGGGAGGCCTCGCAGAGCACTGAGCAGCCCGGCCCAGAGCATCCAGCATCCCCGCCCAGAGCACCCGGCATCCCCGCCCAGAGCACCCGGCATCCCCTCCCAGAGCACCCAGCATCCCCGCCCAGAGCACCCAGCATCCCCTCCCAGAGCACCCAGCATCCCCGCCCAGAGCACCCGGCATCCCCGCCCAGAGCACCCGGCATCCCCTCCCAGAGCACCCAGCATCCCCGCCCAGAGCACCCGGCATCCCCGCCCAGAGCACCCAGCATCCCCGCCCAGAGCACCTAGCATCCCCGCCCAGAGCACCCAGCATCCCCGCCCAGAGCACCCGGCATCCCCGCCCAGAGCACCCGGCAGCCCCGCCCAGAGCACCCGGCATCCCCTCCCAGAGCACCCGGCAGCCCCGCCCAGAGCACCCGGCATCCCCTCCCAGAGCACCTGGCATCCCCGCCCAGAGCACCCGGCATCCCTGCCCAGAACACCCAGCAGCCTGGCCCAGGTCTGCCGGATCTGAGGCCGGAGCCCCGGGGGCCACTCCGGCTCCTCACGTGGCTTGTTCGTTCTCAGAGGGGAGAGAGGACACACAGCCGGCCGGGCTGTAGGCAGACAGGTGCCGCTCAGGCTGGGGTAAAGAGAACCCAACGCACGCTTGTTTTTTTCCCCAAAACCTTCTGAATTTAGGCCTTTCCCTTTGCCTGTTAGCCAAATGGCAACTTAAAGACGGATCAGGATGTTGCATTTGATGCATTTCATGTTTTCATCAGCACCGTCCTTCCTCCGAGTAACCCAAGGGCTTTCCTTTTACTGCTACACCTGAAAACCTCAGATCCCACGGAATCTGCTCCCGGCCGTCACATGCTGGCAGAGGCTCTGGTCAGACACGCTCGTCCTCACTCTCCCTGAACAGGTGTCTCTCGGGCTCAGGGCCCCTGTGGGTCCCCCCCCCCCCCGCCCCCTGCTTTCTGCGCTGGCCCCTCCAGAGCATTTGCAGGACACAGTCGCCACGTGGCCACCTTCTCCCACCCCACCCCAGTGCCCGCCACAAACCGTGGACACCGATCCCAAATGTTAGCGCAAAGTAAACTTCTGCCGCCTGGCGTGGGATTTTCCCTTGGGAGGTGAGCATCCCAGCCGGAATCACACGTTAATTACACAGACAGCCTTTCTAGTGCCTTAAATAAATACTTTCTTTATCACTGGGCCCTGCGCGCCTAATTCACTTTTACTGCTTTAGTGTGGAACAGGAGTTTTATGCCACGATTAGCCATTTTTATCGCCAACCGGAAATCATAACCTGCGTGCCCCTCACGGAGGCGCCCTTGGTAATTGGCGGGAGAGGATCCCGGCACTGCAGGATTTAGGCGTTGTTCCCCCCTGCAAGTCACACCTACTGTATTTGCTGGAATAATTAGCCGGGGTAATCTACTACCCAGGGACTTCTTGTCGAGTTTCTGTTGTTCAATTAACTTCATAATGGAAACCCCTCTAATTTCTCTAATAGGCCAGGTGATACAAACTCTGGTCTTAATACATATATTTTCTAAGGCAAGTGTTCCTAGTACTTGCCTGGTATGCTAATTATTTATCCAGACTTTATTTTCTCCCGGGAAACAAAGACATTTCCTACTACCAGAAAACCTGAACCACTTTTTCCCTTAGACTTACCAACTTAAGGACAACAACATAAGTTACAGATCGTTTATTGGATGGAATTCTCTGTCCAGACGAATGGGGTTTCGGGGGAAGGATGGCAGGCATGAAGGAGACAGCCTGTCTTCTGGTGGTCGCTGTGTGTGTTTAAAGAAAGTCCCTCCCCAGACCCACCCACACGCCAAGGCCCAGCAGGGACTTTTCTGGCTGAGTGTTTTCTCTCGGGACCTCCCGTGCTTCCTGCCGGGCCGGGGCTCCGGGTTTGGCCACGTGCTCTGGATAGCACAGTCGGCAAGAGGCAGCGTCACTCTTACCGTTGCTTTGCCACGGGGCCGGGATGGGCACACTTACTTCTTTGGGACTTATTTCACCTTGGCTTGTGTAGATACTTGAGGTTCTTTTCACTTCTTTTTGTTTGAATTTTATGCTGCTACGCTTCCAAAACTTAGCGCTTTCCTTACTACAGTGTTCGGAAGGTGCTGAGACAGCGAAAATGAGCCCTGGTCCCAGCGGAGCCCTCGGGGCCTTGGGACAGGTGTGGGGGGCTGTGGCATAGTCTCCCCCCACCTCGTGTGTGGGTAAGTGCTCCGGGGTGCACCCAGTATGGCTTTGGAACATCAACTTCCTTTAGTTTTGGTCGATCAGATGATTAACCATCTTTTCACCTACACCATTCCATAAAGTGCTGGCATTCACGATAGTAAAAGCAGAGATTCCAAAATTCTAGGATGACAGTCAATTTTTTTTTTTTATTGAATCTAGAGTTTTAATTGCACCTGACATTCTCAGCTCAGGAACAGGTTTTTTGCTTCGAATAATGCACTGTGCTGTCTTTTCATCTCACCTGATTTTCCGAGACGAGAGAATATAATCTTTATTGTAGCATTTTAAGTTTGAGATTAAAACCATGGAACCAGCTGGGAGAAGAAAAAAGAAAGACGTTTCTGACTACTAGCATTTACCATACTTGCTGGGAGTTCATTTCTTTCTTACAGTTCTCCAGAATTTTGATGATACTTTTGTATTTCTTCTAAAATTCCTCACTGTGGTTTTGCAGTTCCACTGGCAGAAACGTGGGCACGTCTGCCCACTACAGAACACAGATCCAAGGTCGGCCACGCATCGGCAAAGCTCACCTGGGTCTCGGGTCTCTGGTCCTGTCGGAGTTGTGATTGGCCGTACTTTCTACCCTCAAACTGCTTTTACTTCTCCCCAAATTCCACTCTACAGTGAGCACTGATCAAGTGCCTCAACCACAGATTTTTTTTTCTTTTTAATTTTAGGTAATAAATCTTGATTTTATTCTAGGCAACATCACGTCCAAACATTCTTTGTTTTCTGAGATGGAGGCAGAGTGATGCTCTTCACACCTGAGGGAGCATCACGGTCACCTGACAAAGCAAAACCGCCCTTGCAGCCCCTGCCCCCAGCTGGCCACTCCAGAAAGGTGGCAACCAACCGCTGGGAGCACCCAGACACTGTGGGGCAGGGTCCTTATTTAAGAATCTGGACTTGTCCCTTCCTCCTGCCCTGGCAGGCCCAGGTGTGCCAGCCCCGCTTCCAGGCTCCCTGGCACTAATCGTGGTTTTCTCGTGGCGCAGTAACTGCTGCTGCTGCGTGGCTGCCGGCTCACTTCCTGAGACAGATCCAGCGGGATTTTCTGCCCCCGAAACTTCCGGCCTCAGATGCCCCCTCCGGGCTGCCTCTGTCTCTGTCCCCGGAAAAGCAGGTGGTGCAGACAGCTTAGGACAACGAGGGGTGCCTTTGTCCAAGTTACTGGACAGCCTGTTGTGCCCTGATTCTGTGTGCCCAGCGTAACCGCCCAGCCCGACGGCTCTGCTGCACCGAGAAGAGAAGGTGGTTATCCGGGGGCCGCGGTGGGCAGGTCTGTCTGCAGGAGGCTTCTGTTACCCTCACTTGGTCGCCTGTGATTGACGAGGAGTGTTTAAAATTAAGGACGCTCTCTCCTTCTCTTGCTGCTGGCAGGAGCCCCCGCCGATGCTCGGGAGAGGAGAAGACAGCGCGGCCAGAGGCAGCCGGCCCGTGGCCTCCACCCCCGTGCCCGGATCCCCCTGGTAAGACGCGGCGAAGCCCGAGGGCCGGGAGGAGTGGCAGTGTCTTGTCCCGGCCCTCGCCAGAAGCCACCAAAGAGGACATGCACCCTCCTTAGGTCTGTTGCGCTTTAGAAAACGGCTTTGCAACTCGTGGCAGGTATAATTCTACGCTGTTGTCACACGCTGCAGGGAAAAAGATAGCATGCCAGGGATAAGTTACCAGCCCCGGTGCATTCGTGGGGACGGTGCCGCGTGTGCAGCCTGGTGGGAGGCAGCGCCTGAGAAAGCGTTTCCCCTCCAGCCTAAGAGGCGTCGTAACGGAATGTTAATTAAAGACGCGCCCGGCCCCGCCGTCCTGGGGGGCCCCGCTGGGGGTGCGCCGCGCTCCACACGCCCTCCACGAGGGAGCCACAGTCTCTGGTTTTTAAAAATGCCCTTTTATAATGGAGTCATTTGGAAGCAGAATAGAAAGGTTATTACAGTAAAAATTAGTTTTAAAACCTGAAGATTAGAGTGCAGCGTACAACTGGGAGGAACAGCTCATTTAAAGAATGGAAATAGCAGCCGCTTGCGTCACTTTAATGTGCCTGACATTAAATAAAGGTGGGGGGAGCTGTCCGCTGACGACCCCGGGGGCCGTGCACCTGTGTGGGAAGTGACGGCCTCGCTGGGCTGGGCTGGGCGGTTGTGCCCTGAGCTGCGACCTGGTGACCTGGCCCCCTGCCCATATGGAGAACTCTGCCCTGACCTGCAGGAGGGGTGGCCGTGCAGGGGTGGCCTCCAGCCTAACCTACCGCCTTCGGTGGGGCGCCTCTGCACCCCGGGGGTCCTCGGGGGTGAGGCCTCCCATGACGGGGATTTGTGCTGTTTGCAACATCCTGTTCTCCCGTTCCCGGGGGGCGTCCTGCAAGTCAGTCCAGTCCTGCCTTGCAGGACAGACAGACAGGTCAGACCCCAGTTAGGTCAGACCGACCCAGTTAGGTCAGACCCCTCGGGCTGAGGGCTCAGGGCCACCAGGCTGCCCCCACTGTAGACACCAGCTTCGGGCGGGGGGCCCCGGGCCGCCTATACGTTCCGGTCCCCGTGACCCCCCCACGCCACGATCGTTTGCTAGAAGAGCTCACAGAGCTCAGGAGAGCACCTTACCTGTCTGCAGGTTTATTAAGGAGACTGCAAGTCAGGAATAGGCAGGCGGGAGATGGACTGGGCAAGGCACGGGTGGGGGGTGGGCACCTCGGGCTGTTGCTCCTGGGCCGCACACCTGCGTGGCGCCTGGCTGTGCTGGCTGCGGCTGGCGTGTGCTACGGCGGCGAGCACGTGTGTATCTAGACATGGCAAAGGTGCACACAAACACGGCGTTACGGTCTTACGGGACCCCTGTCTTGTACGCGGTCCACGGTTGACCAAAAGGAAACGTGCGGCATGTGACCGAACGTGTGTTTCATTGTAGCTCAGACCCTGTTGGAGAGCTCCTGTCACCAGCCGCTCGGGTGTGTTCCCAAGGCAGGCACACGCACAGATGACATCTGGGGGGGGGGGCGTAAATCCAGAAGACTGTGTGCACCTGCCACTCTGCTCCCAGGACGCCGTCTGTGGGGGACTGTGAGCATGTGGAAGACCTGACTTTGGACACAGAACCTCTCCTGCAGTGAACGCCGCAGCTGTTCTTCTTTCGTGATGCTGAGTCACAGCGCAAAATGCCGAGTGGCACCTGGCTGTCGCTCTGCCGGCCCGCTCCGTGGGCCGTTTGCCTGTAAACCGCAAAGCAGCGCAGGCCTGGCCCTGCTAAGCTGCCCTGTTGGTTACGTGTTTGTGACGTGAGACACGCCGTCCCTGCGCAGCGCGTGCTGGGCGAGGGAGGAGAGTGGGGCGCTTGGCCACACGGGCGGGAGGACCCTGACCCAGGGACGAGGACCGTGAGCAGGTCCTGATGGGTTTCTGAGGTTGAACTGCCGATGACAGAGCGAATCAGGGTGCGGGCTGGGCGTCGGGGAGGATGGCTGGGAGCAGGGCCGGGGGATGGAGGAGGGGATGGTGAGGGCTTGGGCCTGGGAGCACGGAGGAGGAGCAGCCGAGGCCCCCTGGACCCTGCAGACCTCTGGGTCTTGGCGCCGAGTGATGCCAGTAGTGGTGTGCCGGCTCCTGACCGTGTTATCTCCAGCTGGAAAATCCCTTGCAGAGTGGTTAGCTTGCAGAAATTGGCTTAAAAACGATGGGCGCAGAGGGTGGGTGGTGTTTCTCCTGCTCCCTGCTGCAGAGCTCAGTGCAGGAACGCCGGGGCCAACAGCGGCGTCTGTAGTCACTCCTAACTGTGTATAGTCCCCTCTGCCACTGCCATTACCGAGAGATGGCCCGGCGTGCGGCCCCCTGAAAGTGTCCACCTGACGCTGAGCACTTGGGAGACTCGGAATCGATGCCCAACAGTGAACGAAAATGAAGAGAGCCGTCCTCGCACCCTTGTCCGACTGTCTGTGCTGGGGCAGCCGTCGGAAGTGGTCTCAGAGTCTGGGATAACTTCCGAGGCCAGCTCTGCCACTCAGAAGCCCATCCGGTGGTTCCAAGGACACTGTAGTCTGAGGCCCAGCATTTTAAGAAGACAAAAGGCAACGGAGGCGGCGTGTCCACTGTCCTGCGAGTGACGTCCCTCCCCAAACAGGAGGAGACTCGGCTCCTGCAGTAACATTACAATTAACTTTTTCAAATCCGCTCCTGTTTTCAGGCGTGATAACGCTGGACTAGCATCGTTCTCATCTCTTTAGGAATGTCTCTTTCTCCTTTTTGTTCTTCTTGTAATTTGGCTGCTGACCCCAACGGTAGTTTTGAGAGAGTTGAGCCTCCGTCTTGCTGGGAGGTAATTCAGATGTTTTCCTTGGAGTGTTTATGTCGTTGGGGAGATTTCAAAGGTGATCGCTCCTCACAGTGTCCAATCCGTGAGCTCCTGGCTCAAACGACAATACGTATCAAGGCCGATGCCTAGTTAGCATCTTAAAATTAATTAAATGACTATGGATTTACCAATAATTAGCTATTTTTATGAAATAAAAGTACATTGGACATTGGCTTTAGCGTCATATCGTTTTCCAAAAGTTCTGGATTGTGGTAGTGCAATTGTAGTCAGTGTTCTATCGCTGTCACAGCATGGCCCCAAGTTCTTTGTCAGGTGACTTGGGAAGGGACGGAGGTGTCTCAAGACAGGGAAGGACACGCAGCGTCCGTCAGAGCGCCGACACAGTCAGAAGGTGCCGCTTCCTGGCACGGCTGACTCAGGTTTTTATCTTAAGAAGCAGAAGTCATTACAGTGCAAGGGGCACACGGTGACTACCGAGATGAACAGGCGCATTCCCGTGACACCGGTGACTACCGAGATGAACAGGCGCATTCCCGTGACACCGGTGACTACCGAGATGAACAGGCCCATTCCCGTGACACCGGTGACTACCGAGATGAACAGGCGCATTCCCGTGACATTGGTGACTACCGAGATGAACAGGCACTCTCCCACCATGACGCCGGTGACTGTGAGTGGTGAGAAGCCGATGGCTGGTTCTGCATCTCTGCCTGGGGGAAGGAGGTGCCGTGGTCAGACGCCGGCACTGCCAGGCTGTGCGTTCATGGCGCCATTGTGGATTTTAGCGTCCTGGGAATGCCCATCAGCGTCTCCGGGCCCCAGGGACGCTCCTGGGTGCTCCCGATGGTATGCTAGCAACTTGCCTTTACTTCTCACCTTGATATCTTAGTACCTGTGGGTGACGTCTTTTTATTCATTCATAACTATTTATGGGGCCTAACATTTGAAAACGCATCCTCTGGATTTTCTGCATGCTGATATTAAATGTGTTTGACCTTAAAAGAATCAATATTACAACCATGTTCTGGGATGAAGCTGGCAGGACTTTTCTGGAACGAAAGGAGCGTTTGTGCAGGCATAACACACGCGGATGGTGCTTGGCAAGAACGGCAGCTAGAAATTACGGCTATTAGGAGAGACGCCGGCCCGGTCACACCGGCAGACGCCAGCTGCCTGGCCTTGGAGACGGCACATCACTCTTCCTCGAATACATAGCGCTGACGAGAAGCCAAATGTCACTCTGTCCCCTTTGCATAATCAAGTCTTTTATTATGTCAGAGAAGGGACGGGGGAGGAGTTCCTTGCGGGGGCGGGGACGCTGATGATGGTGCCTTAAATGTCAGAGCGGCTTAGCTGGCGGGTGCGGGGGAGGCGTCCGGAAGCCGCCTTTGGGATCCCCAGGACGAGGCCGCAGGTGAGCTCCCGGGAGCCTCTCGGTCCTGGGTGGCAGGTGGGTGATGCTCCGACAGCCTCCTGGCCTCCGGAAGGTGTCGCGTCCGCTGTCTGCGGGGCGGGACGACGGTCGTCCGGAGCTCCGGGCCGGCCCCTCCGTGGCTGCTGACCGCCAGCCAGTGTTTTGATGCTGCTCATTGTTTAGCAACGAGACGATACGTTTGTGTAAGATAGTTAAAGATTGACGGATAAAGTCTTTCAAGAGTTATGCAAAGACGTGAGAAGTGAGGACGTTAGGAGCACAGACAGGTGAGCCCAGGCTTGGCTGGGCCCTTGTTGGCAGCCAGGAGGGGGCTCTCCCGGCCCAACCGGCCACCGCCTCGCTGGCGATCTCTCCCCGGACCTTCCGTGCATCTCTCGCCCCAGAGGAAGAGGCGGGAGTGGCTCTCCTCCTTTGGCAACATGAAATAGAAGTTGCTGAGCGGTTGGTTTCAGGAGGCCGAGGCCAGGTGCCCTCAGGCCCCGGATGCCAGCTGTGTGGCGTCCGCCCTGGCTCTGCCAGGACCTTCCGTCCAGCAGGTCACGTTGTTGTCATGTCCCTAGCATGACCGACTTCTGCAGAAACGATGGCACCACCCACGTCCTGAAGCTGCGAGATGTTAAGTAGTCGCACACAGGCCCCAGGCCCGGCGTGGGCCTCGAAGCCGAGTGGCAGCACGTGTCTGTGCGTGTGTTTCCCGTGTCTGTCTAGAGCATGGACAGATGCCTGCGGAGCCGTGTGCTCTCCGCGGTGATCCCTGGCAGTGCAGCCACTGTGGCAGAGACGTTGGACCAGAGAACATGCTTAGGAGGAAGGGGGAGGGAGCATCCTACTGTCCCTACTTGAGTCTCTGTGTCACCAAGCTCACAGTCCTTCACCTGACAGCCACACGGATGCACCTGGGCCACTCGGTCCTGCTCAGGCCAGCCCCTGCCTCCTGGGAGACGAAGCCCCAGAGAAAGGAGGGAGGGAGACCAAGGGCAGGGTGAGGACATGGCAGAGATCGGGGGCACTGCAGTCCATTCTGGGAGCTCTCGGCTCTGGCGGGCAGGACAGGCACACAGAACACTCCTTGGACAGGGCCTGGGCCGCAGGGCACCTTGCGTGTCCAGGGGTGGGTGGGGCTCAGGTTCCCTCTCCCAGTGAGCCAAGAGGGAGCAGGAATGTCGCCCATACCTCGGAGCTCATACTGCAAGGTTTGCCGTCCAAAGGGCAATTGGATCACGAGGCTCCTTTTGCACAAGGAAGCGACACCCCCAGTTTTCACTGGATCAAATCCGGGTCTCCATGTCCCACGGCTGCTGAGTGTGGACCTGCTGCACCAGCCCTAGCTAGCTCGGGTGCTGCAGTGGAGTCCTCCAGGACCTGGGACAGTCGCAGGGAAGAGGGCGTGTGGACCTGTCCAGAAACTACGACACGGAGTGATTGAAGAAGGGGAGCACATATACACGGTACCTAGGACGGGCATAAGAGGCACGTGAAATTAACTCTGCGTGTTGCAGCCGGCTCCACGCAGTTGGACCAGCCATCGTGAGCGGCCGGGCAGGTTTCTCCTGGGAGCCACATTTGTTTACCCGCCACCGGCTCTCGGTCCAGCCGCGCTGGCCTCCCCAGGGAGTGGGGACGGGGCTCTTTGTGGCTGGATATCACCATGTAGCGAGGAGATTGCACCGAAATGCCCCCTCCTGGGTAATGATCCCCTGCTAAGTCCTAATTAGCTCCACTCCCCCTGGCTTCAGGAGTTCGCTGGTGGCAACTTGAGGGGTTGGCAGCTGTTTCCTGCACGTCGGGGTGTGCAGGAAACAGGTGGGGCGCCACCTCTCCCTGCACTGGGAGGTGCTGGGGCGACGCTGAGCCACAGCACCGGGGAGTTGGAGAGTGAGCGTGCCTCCCGCAGCACTCTGTTTGCAGCAAAGACTGATGGATCCAGGGAGAATTTGTCCAAATAAATATCGAGTCCCCAGATGTGAAGCCTCTTTCTGAGGTTAATAGCAGAGCCTGGAGGCCGGCGGGGAAAATAGCTCTGAACTCACAGAGGAAATGAACTGGATTCACCGGGTGAAGAACCAGCTGGACCTTCCACCAGCAGGAGGACTTGGCACATGTTTTCCAGTGTCACAGCACGTCCCAGTCCCCAGGGAGCGGTGCCCATGGTGGGGACAGGTGCCCCCGACAGAGAGACGCAGAGCCAGGGCCCCTCGAGTTGCTGTGGTCTGTGGGGAGCCTGGGGTGTCCTGCAGAAACCAGGACACCTGGAGGAGTTCAGGTGGGTCTGACAGCTGCTGTCAGAGGTCAGCCTGGCCCGGGCAGCCCTGCCCTTCCCTCCCGCCACGAGAGGCTGTCACCGTCCCAGCTCCTGGGCCCCCTGTCTGCTGGCCGTGGATGAATTGCACCTGCTGGTGCTGTTTCAGACCAGCAGGGCTTGAGCTGCGTGCTTGGCAGTGAGCGCCGGGCATCACCCCATCCATGGTGGGGCCGCCGCACCGTGGGCCGGTCTTGTTTAGAAAAACCCAGAGTGCAGGTGTTTTCAGATGAGGGGGTTTGGGGGCGGCGTTTCTCCTGATATCAACACCACAGGCCGCCTAGTCTGTTGGGAAGCGTCTTGGCGACATTGGGTCCTTCCTGCACGTGGCATCTGTCTTGAGTGGGGCTCCCAGGAGCAGGGCCTGCTGCTGTGCTGGCTGAACCCGGCTGTCAGAGCAGGTGCAGCCCCGAGCCCGGGCAGCCAGAGCTCGTGGCGGGGGTGGGCACCTGGCCTGGTGCAGCCAGTCTGCGGGAGAGGGGGGCACCAACAGTGGCCAAGACTTGGGGTCCTGGCTCCAGATCAGAAGATAAAGGGGAAAGAAGAACAGGAGCTAGAACTGGGGTGGGAGGGACCCATCTCCCAGCCCCCACCACTGAGGACGCTGAGGCGGCCGGAGGTGAATCCCTTCCCCGAGCCGGGGCAGAGGCGGCAGCGAAGCGCACCCTGGCAGGCAGCCCCAGCTCAGTGACCCTCCCTGCAGGGACTCCTGGGGAGGGCACAGGTCCCTCAGCTCTGGGGGAGGCCGTGTGAGGTGTGGGGACCTCCCACCGGTTCTACCTGCCCTTCCTGGGCCGAAGTGAGTTCCTTGTTCTCCGTGAGATCAGGGCTCCCGGGAAGACCTGGTGGGTCCACACGACAGCTTTTAAATCTCGAGTGAACGGGAGGGACGCAGAGAGCCAGGGATGCTCCCGGAATCTAGGGGTGCGAGTGGGCTGTGGGGACCCAGGCGGTGCGTGGGTGGCCCCCAAGTGGCCCCTGTGGCTGGGGGCCACCTGGTAGGGAAGCAGAGGTACACGTGACCACACACGTGGGTTGCTCCTGCGTGTTCCGTGGGCATCAGAGAAGTCCCAGGACAGTGACGGAGCTGGCAGGGCCCGCAGATGTCACGGGGGGAAGTGGAGGCTGAGAGAGGGGAGGGGTCCTGCCCGGGGGAACCTTCTGGAAGGTCTAGACCAGAAATGGGGGCCGGTGCCATCTGGGGCTGGTCATCGCAGCATCCTGAGACCAGTTTGGGCCGAAAGCCCAGATCTGAGACCAGCCTGGCCACGTTCCTGGGACACGCTGGGGCCGGAGCCCGAGTTCTTAGGCGTCCCTTGTGGCTGCGGACTCAGGGTACACGCCCCCAGGAAGGGGATTCCCGTCTCTCTCTCTCTTTCTTTTTTTCCTGTGCCTCATATTTTTCTTTTTACTCTTTTCTGATAACCTTCCACAGATAAAGGGTTTCAAAATTGCAAATTATTCCTTTCAGGAATTGAACATTTCCATCTATGAAAGCACAAAACTTAATTCTTTGCTCTCCTAGAAGTGAACAGCCCCCCGCCAGGGCCTCACTTGGGGATGGCAGCAGGCGGTTTAACCCTTCTGCTGCTGGAGGGCAGTGAGCCGGGGCCTGGGCTGGGGGCTCCAGCAGGGGCCTGGGGGACCCCTCTCCACATTGCTCTGCCCATTGCAATTCCCAGCGGTGGGAATTTCTTTGAAGCAGAGACAGCTCCAGTGCTGGGAAGGGCTCTGACCTTGCGTGACCTTGTTAAGTGAGAACGTTGGTGTCCTTAATGGCTGAAAGGCAGTCACAAGGGTGTCAGTGGGCCTCTCCCCCCTAATCGCTAATCAGATGAGTCAAAAAGTGAGAAAGATCTGCACAGCAGGCTTCCTTTTCATTATTAGTACCCCGCATACCGAAGCTTTGTGAGCATGTGGATGTCAGTCCGGGAGGGCTTTAGCTTCAGGGCGAAATGTCTCTGCGAGCCACTGAGACCCAGTTTTCCAACGCTAACAGGTGCGTGGTCTGGACGGGAGACGACCGGGTTTTCTTCTTCAACCCGACCATGCAGCTGTCCGTCTGGGAGAAGCCCACGGACCTGAGGAACCGCGGGGACCTCAACAGGATCATCGAAGACCCGCCCCACAAGCGCAAGCTGGAGGCCGCAGCAGGTAACTGGGAACTGGGCTGCTCGCACCCACCTTGCAGAGTCTGAGCTGCGTGTTCCCGGCGAACGTGAAACGAACGCGTGTTTCTCTTGGTTATGCTGAAAATTGATCCTTAAGGAATCACATGCACGACTGCAGGATGTAGTAAGTTTCTTTTTTTTTCTTTTCTTTTGAGACAGAGTTTGCTTTGTTGTCCAGGCTAGAGTGAGTGTCGTGGCGTCAGCCTGGCTCACAGCAACCTCAAACTCCTGGGTTCAAGCGATCCTCCTACCTCAGCCTCCCGAGTTGCTGGGACTACAGGCATGCGCCACCATGCCCGGCTAATTTTTTCTCTATATATTAGTTGGCCAATTAATTTCTTTCTATTTATAGTAGAGACGGGGTCTCGCTCTTGCTCAGGCTGGTTTTGAACTCCTGACCTTGAGCAATCCGCCCGCCTTGGCCTCCCAGAGTGCTAGGATTACAGGCGTGAGCCACCACGCCCGGCCAGTGAGTAAATTTTGAAGGCACTTTCTGCAGAAGCCTTGATTCCCCACCCCCCCGCCCCAGCGGTGGGGCCTGTCTGTCCCTCTGCCCCCTGTCAGGTGATTGATGCAGAGGGGGCCATTCACTGCACCACCCCCTGTTAGGTCCTGTCCAACATCACCGTTATCCAGCTTCTTACTCCTGCTCCAAACGTCTTACCCGGCTCCGCTCGGGAGACTGGCGGTGCACGGTGGGAGTGTATTTCCTTCTGCCTTGCACCCTCACTTCAGACCTTCAGGCTGAATCGATGCGTCGTTGTGTTTGGATGGATGCCTCGATTCAATAAAACCCTGTGCTCGGGGAGAGGAAAGGAGCCTTCTCGGCGGCAGAGGAATGGGGCTCTTGGCAGAGGCAGTTGTTTCTGATGACGCTCTCGTAA
This sequence comes from Microcebus murinus, assembly GCF_040939455.1. Lineage (NCBI taxonomy): Eukaryota > Metazoa > Chordata > Mammalia > Primates > Cheirogaleidae > Microcebus > Microcebus murinus. Next base: position 1,633,150 of record NC_134117.1, read on the forward strand.
ATCTCGCTTCACCAGGAGCCAAAGAAGAACTTTTAGCGTTTTAAGAGTGGATCCTTTCCGATTAGATCTGATGCATCTTTTTACTAGCTGCCGAGCTGGGGAAGCCCCAGTCCCCGAGTGCGGGGGGTTCAGATAGCACGGGCTCCACTGGGGGTGTCCGGGAGCGGGAGCCCCCACTCACCTGGGATGCAGGACGCACTTCTGCGGGGCCGGGCAGGTGGACGCAGGATCTCGAGTCCTTGGAAAAGGTCTTTGTTTCATTTTTGTGGGGTGTTTCATTGGGTCTGCAATGATATTTTCGATTCCACATCATGTAGGGCTAATGCTAGATCATACCGGCCTACACTTCTTGTCAAATCCAGAGTCATTTGGCTGGAACGTTAGAAGGCAGCATTATAAAAGTTCTCTTAACGTCCTTGACAGCACTGGGAGACGTGGACATGGCTGCGCTTGCAAAGCCGGCACGAGCCCTTTAAGATCGAGACAAGCTCAGCACGTTTATTTCCCTTAAGATAATGACGGCATTCTCCAGAGAGCTTGAGTCAGCTGAGGTTGGGGACAGAAAGAAATGTCCTAGGTGCACGTTTAAGGGACTCTGTGGAAACGTTGCTGTGCTCGGGGACAGTAAGGGTTGGATCTGGTGACTTTGTTTCCCCCTTTGAGCAAGCGGCATTCGTTATTGAAAGGGATGTTTTGCATTCCGAAAGGACGCTAAGGAAATCATTGTGGAAAACAGCCTCCCGAGGCTCTTACTCATGGACAAGAGCATCCTGCACCATCTAGGAAAGTCGTGGATCTCCCAGGAGGAGCGTTAAGGCACAGTCCGCCCTGACGAAGGTTTATCTGCCTGGTGGAAGGCGAGCAGTGCAGGCGGACTCCTTGCCACCCTCCTTCGCTCCTGTTCTCGCAGATAATTGGGTGCGGTTTCATTCCCCCCCCCCAAAAAAAAGTGGTAGGTGTGAGAAACAAATGAACTTATTAAAAGTCAGTGCCTAGTTGCTCTCGCCTTTTTGTTGTTTAGGCCAAATCGGGCCAGGTCTGGAGAGACAGGGGGCTGGGGGGTGTACGCAGAGCACCCCACTGGGCGCCCGGCTGTCCCCAGGCTGGTGAGGACAGTGGGTGGGGGGCGGGGACCCTAATTACCTGGGGCAGGGATGATGCTCGTGTCACTCTACTGACAGGAGTCTCAGCTCACAGCTAAAAAGCTAAAGAGTTGGGTCCTCCCTCCCACAAACAGAGCCAGAAATGTCTGATCCGCTCAGGGCTTCCACGCCCTGGCCTTTTCTCTCACGTCACTTTAGTACTGTGGCTTGAGCCACCCAGGTAGACTGTGATTGCAAAATTACATGCAGTTACAAAACGGCCTTTACTGGCACCTCCCGCCTCTTATAAAGAGAGGAAGAGATTGTCTTAAACCAGCTTTTTTTTAAGCTTAAGAGTCTGCAGAAGACCTCAGTTCTCAGCTTCGAGTCGCTGGGGTAGAGTGGACTTTGAAGAACATAACTTCTCCTTTCCTGAGATCCACCCGAGAGCTTTGCAGCAAAACATCAGGACTGGAGGAGATTCTGGGGGATGAACTAATGACAAGGGGCGGGCTTGGTGCCCTCCGGCCATCGCTGGCAAAATGGCACCTTCCCTGGCTGCCCCTCACGGCCACTCGCCCAGCGGTTTAACCCTAACAAGTCCGACAAGCTCTAGGGGAGGCTGCTCTGGGAGGAGAACTTGGGTTTTTCACATTTTGTTCCAGCGACAGTTGTCACTGTCCATCTGAATACACTGATACCAACTTCCAGTCCGAAATGGAGCGACTGAGCACTTTCGTTGACACCCGTTATGTTTCAAGGGGCAAGTGAAATAGAAGCCTTTAGTGACACGGCTGCCACACGCAACGGCTGTTAGGTCACGCGTGTGCGTGGGAGTCGTGAGGGCTGCAGGCGTGGAGAGGGCACTGACTTCCTCGCTCAGGCTCCCTCCTCCGTCCTCACACCCGCCCGGCTCTGGCCTCTGCCTCCCTCTGCCACGGTCTGTGGTTCCGTGGGTGACACGGGACCGTCTCCCTCCCCAAGGGGAGTGAGTGGCAGACTGAGCGCCCAGAGCGTGTGGCTGATGGATTCTCGGGTGGAGTCAGGACGTGGACACCACGGGGGGGGGGGGGGGGGGCGCTGTTCTGTGCCCCAGGCCCGCTTTACGGAAGAGAGAACTAACAAAAGGGATTTAATCACACACCTGTATCCAGTGGGGGCTGGGATTTGCACCCCAGGGTCTGGCTCCCGCCGAGGGGGGCAGGCTGGCACACGCGGGAGACTGCGGACCAGGCAGCTCTGTGCGCGACGCTCACTGGCCCCCAGCCCGCGGTGGGGTGGCGTGGGCTTCGCTGGCTTCAGTGCCTCTGAAAACTTTAGCCATTTATAGTCAAGGCAAATGTAAATGGATAACAACGTGCATTTTACCAAGTAGGGTAAAAATCATCCTCCTGCGCTGACACAGCTGTGAGCAGTGAACGGGTCGCTTTCCTAAGTGAGAACGCCGAGACAGTAAACACGGGGAGCCCAGGTCTCAGAGGGGCCAGGTGGCCAGGGGCACCCAGCAAGCCTGGGACCACTCAGTGCAAATGCTGGACCTCCCCAGAGAGGGGGGCTCTCCAGGGTGGGGGAGGGCTGTCCAGAGTGGGGAGGGTCTCTAGGGTGGGGGAGGGCTCTCCAGAGTGGGGAGGGTCTCTAGGGTGGGGGAGGGCTGTCCAGGGTGGGGAGGGTCTCTAGGGTGGGGGAGGGCTGTCCAGGGTAGGGGAGGGTCTCTAGGGTGGGGGAGGGCTGTCCAGAGTGGGGAGGGTCTCTAGGGTGGGGGAGGGCTGTCCAGGGTGGGGAGGGTCTCTAGGGTGGGGGAGGGCTCTCCAGAGTGGGGAGGGTCTCTAGGGTAGAGGAGGGCTGTCCAGAGTGGGGAGGGTCTCTAGAGTGGGGGAGGGCTCTCCAGAGTGGGGAGGGTCTCTAGAGTGGGGGAGGGCTCTCCAGAGTGGGGAGGGTCTCTAGGGTGGGGGAGGGCTCTCCAGAGTGGGGAGGGTCTCTAGAGTGGGGGAGGGCTCTCCAGAGTGGGGAGGGTCTCTAGAGTGGGGGAGGGCTCTCCAGGGTGGGGAGGGTCTCTAGGGTGGGGGAGGGCTGTCCAGGGTGGGGAGGGTCTCTAGAGTGGAGGAGGGCTGTCCAGGGTGGGGAGGGTCTCTAGGGTGGGGGAGGGCTGTCCAGAGTGGGGAGGGTCTCTAGAGTGGGGGAGGGCTGTCCAGGGTGGGGAGGGTCTCTAGGGTGGGGGAGGGCTGTCCAGGGTAGGGAGGGTCTCTAGAGTGGAGGAGGGCTGTCCAGGGTGGGGAGGGTCTCTAGGGTGGGGGAGGGCTGTCCAGAGTGGGGAGTGTCTCTAGGGTAGGGGAGGGCTGTCCAGAGTGGGGAGGGTCTCTAGAGTGGGGGAGGTCTGTCCAGGGTGGGGAGTGTCTCTAGGGTGGGGGAGGGCTGTCCAGAGTGGGGAGGGTCTCTAGGGTGGGGGAGGGCTGTCCAGAGTGGGGAGTGTCTCTAGGGTAGGGGAGGGCTCTCCAGAGTGGGGAGGGTCTCTAGAGTGGGGGAGGGCTGTCCAGGGTGGGGAGGGTCTCTAGGGTAGGGGAGGGCTCTCCAGAGTGGGGAGGGTCTCTAGAGTGGGGGAGGGCTCTCCAGAGTGGGGAGGGTCTCTAGAGTGGGGGAGGGCTGTCCAGGGTGGGGAGGGTCTCTAGGGTGGGGGAGGGCTGTCCAGGGTGGGGAGGGTCTCTAGAGTGGGGGAGGTCTGTCCAGGGTGGGGAGGGTCTCTAGGGTGGGGGAGGGCTGTCCAGAGTGGGGAGGGTCTCTAGGGTGGGGGAGGGCTGTCCAGGGTGGGGAGGGTCTCTAGGGTGGGGGAGGGCTGTCCAGGGTGGGGAGGGTCTCTAGAGTGGGGGAGGGCTGTCCAGGGTGGGGAGGGTCTCTAGGGTGGGGGAGGGCTGTCCAGAGTGGGGAGGGTCTCTAGGGTGGGGGAAGGCTCTCCAGGGTAGGCGAGGGCTGTCCAGAGTGGGGAGGGTCTCTAGGGTAGGGGAGGGCTCTCCAGGGTAGGCGAGGGCTGTCCAGAGTGGGGAGGGTCTCTAGGGTGGGGGAGGGCTGTCCAGAGTGGGGAGGGTCTCTAGGGTGGGGGAGGGCTGTCCAGAGTGGGGAGGGTCTCTAGGGTGGGGGAGGGCTGTCCAGAGTGGGGAGGGTCTCTAGGGTGGGGGAAGGCTCTCCAGGGTAGGCGAGGGCTGTCCAGAGTGGGGAGGGTCTCTAGGGTAGGGGAGGGCTCTCCAGGGTAGGCGAGGGCTGTCCAGAGTGGGGAGGGTCTCTAGGGTGGGGGAGGGCTGTCCAGGGTGGGGAGGGTCTCTAGGGTGGGGGAGGGCTGTCCAGGGTGGGGAGGGTCTCTAGGGTGGGGGAGGGCTGTCCAGGGTGGGGAGGGTCTCTAGGGTGGAGGAGGGCTCTCCAGGGTGGGGAGGGTCTCTAGGGTAGAGGAGGGCTGTCCAGAGTGGGGAGGGTCTCTAGGGTGGGGGAAGGCTCTCCATGGTGGGGGGGCTCCCAGTCAGGCCATCCTCCCCCTACACCTGCATCACCTGAGCTGGGGCCCTGCCTGCTCTGAAGACTCCTGCCCTGCACCTGGTGCAGATGTGCACCTCTGTCTGCCTACAGGGCCCCACCCCACCACCACCCCAGCCCCTCACCATGGAAGAGCCTGACCCAGCCCTTTCCAGACGCTGCTGGGCCCTTGCCCGTGCGGAGGCCCCAGCCGGGCGCCCGTCGTGCCCAGGAAACTCGCTGTCTCGAGAGCACGTGTGTGCTCTGCTGCCTGGGAGCCGGGCGTGAGAGGAGAGCTGCCCGGGCGGGTCACCTGCTGCTGGAGCAGGGCTGGGGTCCCACTGACTCACAGGTGCGAGCACTGTCGTCGGGTGTGGGGGAGGCCGGCGTCTGCCTCACCAGCCCCGGCCCCTAAGCTGAGGTGCGCGCTGCACCCCACGGGCTCACCGCGTGCAAATGCGCCTCGCTCACCGAGACTCAGCCCCTGGGTCCTTCCGCACGCCTCAGCCCGGGACGCGCCTGCCCTTTCTAGATGGCCGGCATAACTAGGTGTGATCCCTTCCACCCACAGAAAGGAAGGCATGTGGCTCACAGAGACTAGGGGCCTTCACCAGCTATCCAGCCTCACGCCCAGGCTCACTCGGTGGCTTTATATATGTATATGTATACATACACATATGTGTGTGTGTATGTATGTATGTGTGTATGTGTGTGTATGTGTGTGTGTGTATGTGCATGTGTGTGTGTATGTGTGTAAATATCTAAGAAACCGCAGTGCTGCTGCACCTTCTGTTCTGCGTGTTCCTTGTGATGCATCCCGGCTGTGTTTCCATCTTTGCATGTTCAGAGTCTCCCTGTCTCCCCACCGCCACTCTTCTTCCTCCCCCACCCCACCCCTGCTCTCTCCTCTGTCCTCCTCCAGTCTGGGGACACAGTGGCTCATCAGCCCCTGCCCTTGGGCGGACTCGTGGGTCCTGTGCCTGTTTGCCCTGACGCACACAGTGCTGGTCAGAACATCTTGCACAGACGCATACATCCATCTGAGAGGTGCGTTTGCAAGTCCGTCTGTTGTGTGATTTCATATTACTGGAATTGCCAGGTCGAAAGGTGCATGCCTTTTAACCACTCCGGTACGAGCGCGGACTGCAGTGGATAGCCACAGATGAACGCGCACAGCCCAGCGTTGACTGTGAGTGCCGGCTGTGGGCAAGGTTTCCAGGCTGGTGAGCGCCGGGCCGAAGTGGTTAAATTTGTGACGAATATTTCTAAATTGTCCCCCAAAGAATCTCTGTGGAGACCCACAGTCAGGCTGGCAGACCCCACCCCCATACACACCTGCCGCTCGTCGGAAGTTAACTTATAACGCCACTCCTTGTTTAAGTTGGCATTTCTTTAATTTTAAATGGAAGTGAACATCTTTCCACAGGTTCGTTGGCGTTTGTTTTGTTTCGTGTCCTTGTCTTTCTCACCGGGCTGTGTGGACGGACTCTTGCCAATCAGGGGTACCAGTGCTTGGCGGTGACATCATTCCAGGATTTTTCTTTGCTTTTTAAAAATTTCTCTTTGCCATCACACAAGTTGTGCTTGTTTTTTATTTTTCTAATTGTGGTAGAATGTACACAGCATGAAGTTTAGCGTTGTTTTCCATTTGTAAGTGTACGATTCGGCGGCAGTAAGTATACTCACCACGTCGCGTGACTGTCACCACTCTCTATTCACAACACTTCCCATCGCCCCGAGCAGAAACAACCGAGCAATAACTTCCTGTCCCCTCCCCTCAGGCCAGCCGCCTCTCAGCCGCTTCCCAGACTTTTCTGCTCCCTGCAAGTCGTGTAAGTGGGATCAAAGCTGCGCCTGTCCTTCTGCGTCTGGCCCGTGCCACGTGACATAACGGACGCCTTCAGGGCCAATCCGAGTTGTCCATGGTGCCGGGACTTCCTTCCTCTCCGTGGCCGTGGCCGGATGATGCTCCATTGCGTGGTGGCCGCGTGTCCTTTGCCCGTCCCTGTGGTGACAGACCCTTGAGTTGCTGTCACTCTCGTCTACTGTGAATAACGTGCTATGTGAGGTGGGCACGTGAAGGTCTGAGTGAGGCCCTGTTCTCAGTTCCTTCTGTACCCGGTAGTGGAATTGCTGGCTCCTGGGGGGGGGTCTCACCTTGGGAGGACCAGCCACACCTGTCCGGTGGTGTCCACACCAGCGGGCTCAGGCTCACAGTCCTCACGCCTGGCGGACGCTTGTGTGCTGCTTCTGCCCGTTGCCGTTTGCGCAGTCGTAACCATGGGTGTGAAGCTGCACTGAGGGCTCATTTGCACCCTGACGCCTAGTGGCGTTGGGGACCCTCCCAGGCGCCTCTTGGGAGACACGTCTGTTCACGTCCTCTCCCATTTGTTAATGGGGTCGTGCGTTTCATGTTGTTGTTGAGCTGTAGGGGTTTCGTATGCAGTCTGGGTAGTAAATCCCTTATCCGACGTGTGATTTGCAAATATTTCCTCCCACTGTGCGGGCAGCACTTTTGCTCTGTTGGCAGAGAGACCTTTGATGTGCAGAAGTTTTTCGTTTTGATTAAGTCCAATTTAGCGTTTTTTCTTTTATTGACTTTTTTTTTTTTTTTTGGTGTCAAACTTAAGAAATCATTGCAAAATCCAGCGTCATGCAGATTTCTCCTTATGTTTTCTTCAAAGAGTTTTATAATTTTAGCTTGTAAGTTTAGCTATTTTATGCATTTTGAGTTAATTTTTGTATACTAGCATTCTCAGGGGTGATTTTTGTCACTGGTAAAAAAAAAAAACATCAGGTGAGTGAGCCGTACTTCCCCGTTTCCGTGTGCGTTTTGGAAGTGTTTGCTGAGAACCAGACGCTGTGAGTATCGTGGTGACAACGTGGCAGCTCTGGAAACCAGGGTCCCTGCACCACAGGGACTGAGGCTGACTAGGGCGTGTCCAGGGCTGGAGCCATCCGTTTGCGACCCTCCCAGGTCACTTCCGTGCAGCGCGCATTCCTTATCGTGTGTGGTCCCTGCAGTTTCTGCTCCGCCGTCCACAGCCAGGGAGGGACGGCAGCGTCCCCCCAGCCCAGCACCGTCCAAGCAGGACTCGGGGTCCGGACACGGTTGGCTCCAGTCCCCTCCCAGCCCAGCGGCAGTGCTGGTGGGGAAACCGATCCCGAGAGATCCCTTCTCCTCCAACCCCTCTGCTCTACTTTGAAAGTCAGTTGAATTTATATATTTTTTCTTTTATGGCTTTTGGATTTTTTGTATCTCAATTAGGAAGGATTTTTCTATGTTGAAATTATTCAGAGAAAATAAACAAAAACACTCTAAAAATAAACAATATTATGCACAGTCATTTTCAATGATATCTTTGTAACTGTATGATCTCATTATTTTTTGATTTAAAGAAATGTCGATGTTCCCCCTGGGGCCTCCCTGGAGTGTCCTGTGACGGCGCGGGGAGGAATCTCCCTCTTCCACGCCCGTGTCACCTCCCGCTTCATCTGCCTGCGAGACAAGTGGGTGACCAAAAACTACATCCCGGTCACTCTTCTTAGAGACTGAGCCGGAATGTCACCTGCTCTGGACACACCAGGCAGGAGGTGCAGACTTCAGCCGACACACAGTGCAGACAGGCAGCCGGGCACTCGGTCTGGAGGAGGCTAGGAGCCCCTGGAGACTGCAGGGCCCCGGGGAGAGGGGCCGGCGCAGTGGCAGCCTGAGTGTCACGCGGAGGCAGAGGTGGGGGCAGTGCGACAGGCTGAGCTCTTGCCCATGGGACGGGCGGGAAACACCAGGAGGTGGGGGGCAGGCAGGAGTGAAGCTTGGTGGGGCCAGAGAACACAACGTGTGTCTTTCGGGGACCTGCACAGTGGGGTCTGTTGGGGCTGGGGCACAGCTGCCGCTGAGCAGCCCACAGCGTTCAGGACAGCCCAGGGCAGCCAGGAGCGACCCACCCCCATGTTGGTGGAGCTGAGACCAAGAACCCCAGGGGAGGATCTGGGGATCTGGTCACTCTGGGCTGAGACCTGCCCGCCACTCCCCACCCCTGCACCGCCCAGCGGGAAACCCTGCCACCTGCCCAGTGTCATTTTGGAAGGAGGGGGCTGCCCGTGATGTCTTCTTGCTGGGGGAGGGGAGGGGGGCTGCTGGACCCAGAGGAGGCAGGCCGCGTGCCCACAGCAGGGCCCTGCATAGGCGGCCTGGGGGACGGGGGTCAGCTGTGCAGGGCGTGGCCGGGCGGCCCTGGTGGAGCTTCGGTGTGGCTGGGCCCAGCGGGCTCTGAGAACCCGAGCCCCGTCTTTCCGGGCCCACGCCACACTCCGAAGGCAAACCTGTGCGTAGGTTGGAGCCGAGAGCCGGCGCAGAGGCCTTGCTGGGGTTCCAGACCCCATGCGCAGGTGGGTGGCCAGGTTTCCTAAGATGAGGAGGCCTGGGGGGCGCAGTGCTGCTGGAGTTGCCGTCTGTTCCCAGAAACCGTGCATATGTGCGTTAGGGGCTGCGCGTTGCTTCCCTGGCAGAGCCCCCGGCGGGGGCGGGGGTGGTGAGCTGCCTTGGGGACGGCAGGGCCGGGACGTGGAGACCCCCTGAGAGAAGCCCCAGGAGCACGCGGTTCTGAGGAGCAGCCGGGCGGGAGGCCGAGTGGTGTGCAGGGCATTTGGGAGTTACCGCCTGTCAGGACAGGAATGACAAAGCGTGAGAGCCACCCACGAGCTCACTGTCCTCTTCTCTCCCAGAGACCGACACCAAAGCACCTTCTTGCCTGTTGGTTCCGAGGGCTCATCAAAAGCTCACAGCACCGACCTCTTCAGGGTGGAGCAGGGCCGTGCGGTCAGACCCACCCTGCGTTAGGGGCAGCCGCTGGGCGTGGGCAGCGGCTGCACCGGGCTCGAGGTTCCAAGCCAGGACGTGACAGAGCCATGCAATTCCCAGGCCCTCATCCCAAACAGACAAGGAGTTTGTAAGCAGGTGCCCACCTTAAATTCCCCAGCCCCAGCCCCTCTGCAAGGCCAGCCACCTCCAAATAGACAGTGGCTCTAGGTGACTTCTCTGCAGAGCGGCAACATCAGATTTATTTTCTGCCGAAATGTGAAACTAGTTATAGGATTTCATACCGACCTTTAGGAGAAGTCTGTTTTCTATATTTCCGGTTGAGTCCTCTTCCCGGTGAGCGCTGCCCGGTGGTTCTGCCCAGGCTCTGACACCAGCCCTGTCCCCTTGATTTTCTTTCAGCCCACGACAGCGATGGATCTGGTTCAGAAGACGGCAGGGACGACCAGGACGTGAAAACCAAGCGGAACCGGTAGGTGCCACCGTGCTTCCTCAGCGGGTCTTTCCGTAGTGGGCACTCAGGTGGCGAGGGAAGAAAAGCCATCGATCGTTCCGACCATATTGACTCGGAGCAGAGGACGGACTCACCTGCTAAACAGGCGGCCGGGGGTCTCCGTTCTGCCTTAGCAGCAGCCCGGGGAACCTGCCGGAGCAGGTGTCTCGGGGGTCCAGGGGAGCTCAGACGCCGTACAGAGAGCGTGCCCCAGCAACCCCAGCCCACCCAGGCGCCCTCGAGCTCGGCCCTGACGGCGTCTCCTGAGCCGCGTTGTAGCAGCCGGGCGGCCGGGGCGCAGGTGGTGCCGTGTGCCGGGTGAGAGGGTGGGTGTCTGGCTCGGGGCTCCAGCCCTGAATCTCGCTTGGGTAGTGGCTTTGTGCAAAGTGATCCGACCCTGAGGTCAGATTTCTCAAGTGTAAGATGAGAGGTTGTGGAAGCCCTGATGGCTCCTGGTTGTGACAACGCCTGTGTTGGTGCCTTGGGGACTGGCCGTCCAGGCCGGCTTGTCCGTGGCTGCGTGCGTGAGGAGGGTGGAGGGAGGGGATCCATCTTTCCCTTCAAGCCAGAGGTGGCTCCACCCCTCTGCCACTCCGAGAGGCTGTTGCTCTGCCCTTCCTTACGTACTGAGTTTCACATAAAAAGACATGATTGAGGGAGTAAGAATAGGGAAGCAGAAGGAGGGACAGGTGTGCTGCACCCACCTGTGCAGAGAAACGGGGTGAGTGTGAAGGCAGCCAGGCCAGCGAGGGGTGGCACAGGTTCCTGGGCTGGGTCGTTACCGGCCAGGTGCTGCCTGGGTGGACGTGCTGTCCCGACAGAACCTGGCTGGCGTGGCCCAGCAGGTGCACTCGTTCCTGCACCAGGTAAGTCCCTCCGTGGGACACGCTGAGCCCACAGCAGGAACCAGAGGGAGTGGTGAGAGTGTTAGCATCGCTTGTATTTCCCCTTTACAAAGTACGACTTTGGAGAAGTGATACTTTTGCCATAACAGACCTTTGCCACAATGAAGGAAAAATGGAATCTGGACTCAGAATCTGTGCCCGTTGTCACCTGTCAGTCTGTCACCTTGTGACTTTTCAGCAAAGGAGGAGGAGGGGGCGGTGGGGGCTGGGGGGCGCAGGTGCCAGGCTGGTGGGCGCCCGACCGCCAAGGCCCGGGCAGGCTCTGCGCGCCAGCAGGCGAACACGCAGCATCAGACCTGAGTAGGTTCCGTCACAAGCAGACGCCACGGAACCTTCCGGAACAACACAAGGAAGGGAAACACTGTCCTCCCTAATCAGGGAGCAGGTCCGGCGGGAGGCAGGGCTCTCCTCCGCCCGGACCCTGCGCCCCGCCCCACGCACTTGGGGGCCGAGTGCAGCCGGGGGGGAGACGGGGGCCCGGTGGCTCGGGGTGAGGACACCCCCCCACCCAACCTCCTTTTTGGACAGTCGCTTTTGGGGCTCAGAGGACACTGAGGGCCGCAGGGGGTGGATGGCACGTGCCATGGGTGGGGGCCGAGGGCGGGAGGCAGTGAGCGCGGGCCCGGTCCCACCCTGGCGGGGGGACGGCGGCGGAGCCGGGCTGTGCTGGTGTTCTGACTGCTCTTTGATGTGTGCGCTCCTTTGATTTGCCTTGGACATATGTGCTTAATCTGAGAAACAGGATGAGCTTCCCGAGGCAAGAGGGAGATGGAAATGTAGCCGTCATTTGATGAATTTGGAACTCGTGTCGGAGGAAGAGCTCGGGGCGCCCGGCACAGCCTACATCACCCAGCCGGGTCCTCACGCCCGGGCCTGCCTCCGGGCCCGAGCAGTTGGCGTTTAAACAGCGTCGGAACATTAATTTTGGTTTTAATCATCCGGGTGACTCCCGCAATCGGAAGCCGACTTGGAAGCACACACGGGCGTCTGCACGGAGCGTCCCGGTTTTGGCATGGGCGTGTCCCCTTCTGTTCCTGCCTCACAGGCGCCCCGTGGGGGAGGGGCCCCGGCGCCGGTGCGATTACCAGACACCCCCATGTCGGCGCCGGTGGTGGCCCTGCCCCCGGGTGAGGCCCTAGAGAAAAGGGCTTGGGAGGTCTCAGTCGTTACGCAGCCAGACGGCAGACCCCGTGTCCGCCAGGCCCCGCCTGCCCGCTTAGGAGCCTGTTTACACCAGCTGTGAGCCACTCGCCTGCCAGGGACCCCTCACCCGGCGCGGCTGCCCTGCCCAGCACGCGTCTGCACGGCCCCGGCTTGGAGCTGGTGGCCCTGGGTTGGGCGAACCACTGGCATCTTCTTGGCGTGTCCGCCCCTCTTTGCGAAGGTCGTTGTCAACAAGTCCAACTGCTCTTCGAGCTCGGGAACGCTTCTGTGTGTGTTTACCTGGCGGAGTCTGACATGCACGGTAAGAGAACACGCCTCCGGAAAGCCTCCTGAAACCAGGGCACTTGGACCTGCCCTTTCTTTGCATACATAGTGTAAGTTTTGCTTATCAAAAGGCACTTAAAATCCTCCTGCCACGTGTGACTAGGCGGCACCGGTCATGAAGTTTTAGCAACACGGGAACAGGCTGGGATGCGGATTGCTCCGGGCGCTGGGCTCTGTCCCGACCTTCCTTACGAGCCTCGGCTGGACGGACGGACGGACGGACACTCCGGGCATTCGTGCACAGACGGAATTAAATCTACGGCACAAATAGTTCAGGCCCACGTGAAACTTTCCCTGGAATTCTTTAGGAGGAGAAATATGTCACAATGGCAGGCTTTAAAATTACCGAAATATTTCACACTGCCTGGGCGAGCGTCGTTCCAAATAGCCTGTTATTTACGGTTTAACGGAGCGCGCTCCTGACGCGGGTCGTGCGTCTTCCCCGGGACCAGAGCCTGGCGGTCCCTGCCCCCGGCTTTGCGGTGTCTGGCGTGCAGGTCCCTTTATAGGCCAGACCCGCTTTTCGATTGTTCCAATTTAAGGAGTTGGGATTTATTGTAAATGATTGCATTGAATTATTTCAGGGATTCGGCACCATTGTGTCATTTGGTCTAGAAAATCAGAGTGAAATTATCCACAAGACACGTCAGAGAAGCAGTTGAAGCACTAGATTGAAGTACTAGAAGTTGCTAGTACTGGATGAACAAGCGGCTTCTGGCCCAGGTTCTGCCACTGTGGGCCCGGGCATGCGTGCTAATTAACAGCTCCGCACGGCGTCAAACTGTGACATCCTCCCCTTTGTTCGCAAGTGTCGCTGGCCCAACGGCCTTGTGAGCATATTTAGGTTTCTGTGACATTTGGTGTAGATTTCTTGTACTAAGGGGAGACCAAAATAAATCTGGTGGCTTGGAGTTGTGTTTATTTCGCTAGTTTGTACACGTAGGGAATGCCAGGTGACGGCTCTGGGTGTGTGTGATGAAGCTGACCTTCTACCTAGAACTGGTTCTGGGGCCCTTGGCCTCGGGGGTCTGTGTCCCCAGCTCTCGCTGAGACCCTCCGGCCTCTGGCTGCGTCCCCACCCCGCCGAGAGCAAAGCAGGGCTGGCTCCTCCTCGCTGGCAGAGACTCGAGAACTCCGAGACGGAACCGTGATGCTCAGGTTCCGGGTAGCCCTGCCGGGCCAGAGGGGCCTCTGCGGGATCTCCTTCCTCGAGGGGCCCATCCGTGCAGCCGGGAGCCCCCGGATGCCCAGTGTGCTGGGGAGTCATCCAAGTCCAGCGCAGCCCCACCCCACCCCCCGTGGGCAGGGCCTCCGTGGCAGGGAAAGACAGGAAGGGGTGATCACAGACCCCGTGTCCTCCCCAGCCCTGAGGTTTGGTCCTCCAGCATGGCCAGTGCTAAGCACCTGCTGTGTGCAGTGTCCCGTGCACAGGGACCAGGGTGACCCAGGACTGGGAGATTCCCCTTCCCCGTCTTGCTGGTGGGGTGGCAATTTCTGGGACAGTGTGGGGCCCACGTGGATGACCAATGAACAGCCACATTCCCAGATCGTGCACGTTCCCGCTCTCCCCAGCCCCGGGTTTCTGTCATGCACTGAACAGACCTCTGTCACCCCTGATGTGTGCAGGCCCTGGGGACTCCCAGAAAATCCGATGTCCTTCTGTGTCTGGGAGCTGTTGCCCTGGCGACAGGGAGAGCTAGTGCCATGTGCTCCTGGTCCGGGCCCAGCTGGCCCCCTGCATCTCAGACAGGCGGGGCGCCGTGCCGCAGTGCAGGTCCCCGCGGCGAGTGCTGTTCTCTCCTCTGTTCAGCTCTCCTTGGTGCCAGCTTGTGACGGCTCAAACGTCTGCATCTCCCGCGTGGTTCCCACGGCCACACTGTCCCCATCCCGCCCGGATGATGCTGATGTGTTAGCGGTCTGGCATCACGCTCTGCTCTGGCTCCCGCACCTGTGACAAACCACGACGCAGCGCCTCTCTTGGCACAGGGCCCCGCCGCCCCGCCTGGGCTGCGCACGCCGGCCCCTGCCGCACCCTCCTTAGGGTCTCCACTGACAGAGCAGCTGCTGTCCTGTTTCAGGTCCCGGCCCTGGATGGGGAGGGCCCGGGGTCGGGTCTGAGCGTCCTGCAGAGCTGTCCTGCGCCGTCCACGTGCGGGGGGGGAAGCTATCCCTCCCAGGTGTCTTTGGAGGCCGTGGTCATCGGGCCATCAGGGGAGCGGAGTCTCAGCCAAGTCATACATGACAAGTGGGATTTGGGCTTCTCAAGGCAGTGGGGCGTTTTCTAGATGGGGGACGAGGAGACGTGCTGGGCTTCGGCCTCTCGCTGTCCTCTGCCCGCCACCCGGACAAGCACCCAGGGACCGAGCTTCGGGAAATCAACCTTCCCTGAGAACCGACTTGAGTCCTACCAGGCCGGGTACGGTGGCTCACGCCTGTAACCCTAGCACTCTGGGAGGCCGAGGTGGGAGGCTCTCTGGAGGTCAGGAGTACAAGACCAGCCTGAGCAAGAGCAAGACCCAGTCTCTACTAAAAATAGAAAGAAATTAATTGGACAACTAAAAATATATAGAAAAAATTAGCCGGGCATGGTGGTGCATGCCTGTAGCCCCAGCTACTCGGGAGGCTGAGGCAGGAGGATCGCTTGAGCCCAGGAGTCTGAGGTTGCTGTGAGCGAGGCTGACGCCACGGCACTCTAGCCCAAGAAACAGAGTGAGACTCTGTCTCAAAAAAAAAAAAAAAAGAACAAAAAATAAAAGGACTTGAGTCATACGAGACAGTCTGAATCTTGAACTCCACGCTGATCTTCTGACTCTAGAACTCTCCCTCTTCAGTGGGATCTGGGGACTCTCCGGCACCCAGAGCTCCTGTCCCGTGGCCGCCGTGTGCCGGGTGGCACGTCCACACTGAGTGTGCCACTGCGGTTGTTCCTTCCCCCAAGAACAAGCGACCATGCATCAGAAACCTGGACACGGTGGCTGGGATCACACTGAGGATGTCTGAACTTGCTGCAGCTTTTTGAAGTTGAAACATATTTTCTGAAGTCACCAGCTGTGCCCGAGGGCGTGTGAAATGAGCAAGGTGTCGCTGCATGGTGGGTACCACTGGCCTGCCCTGCCCACGTGTCTCCTGCCCAGAGGGGGGTCTGTCCTCAGCAACCTTTTCCCATAATTAGGTGACCCGTGTTCATGCACGATTAGGGTTAGCCGGGGTGCTATGCATGCACCACAGGGATACTGACGCAACTGCACACAGGGGGGGTCGGTTTCCCCAAACCTCACCCCATCCTTCCCCATGCGGGATGTCAGGGATGAGGGCTCCTTCTCTAGCCCCTTGGAATATAAATGTATGACAGTCTGAAACAGCGTCCTCCTGTCTCCCCTGAAAGAGAATGTCTGTGTCCTGTATTTAGGAGAAATGATAGCTTAGCTCTGCTCAGCCTGATTGTCACCCTGGAGCAAGAAATGCCCACCTTGGTGCGGCAGGAAGGGACAGAGCAGAGCAGAGCACCGCGGAAGGAGGGACACAGGGGTCTTTGGTCCTGCAGGGGCGGGCCAGGGTCAGAGGTTTGTTTTGAGGGGAGGGGGAAGCTAAAGAGAAAATGATCGTGGGAGGGGAAAACAGGTTAGGCAAATTGGAGAGATCCAGTTGAGATGGAGTGATTCCCCTCAGAGCAGAGGAGCTCCGATGATAGAAGAGACAGACGGCTTCGTTCATCGAACACTCAGTTGAAAAGGGTCCAACACAATGAAAAAGTACATATATACACATATACCTAGTTAAGGAGTAATAGTCATTTCACCCACTTCTGCCTTTTTATTGTAGCAAAGCTAAACATAACAAACGGAGCAGGGCGCTGAGCCCCACGACCCGGCGTCAATACTGTCTCCTTGCCGACGTGGTTCGTCCCTGGCCCTCTGCAGCTCGGGGCTGGCAGCAGAGCCCCTCCCCCCACCCCACCGCCCTGCAGCCCTGCAGACGGGCCGGAGGCTGGGTGCGCACACGGGCGGCCAAACGCTGACCGAGGGCAGCAGCCTGCGGTGACCTGCGGTGCAGGCGGGTCAGGGAGGGAGGTGGTGATGCTGGGATGGGAAAGCGCCTCACTCATGCTCCCAGGAGCCCCGCGGGTGCCGGGTCCTGTTGAATGCTTGGCACCCTCAGCCGGCGTCCACCCGCAGGTGCCCCACGTGGAGGGAGTAGCCGGTGATTTTTAAAAATGCATCAAGGAGACAGTCACTTAGCAGTTGTTTCCTGTGCAGGAAGGCGTCTGTGAAACATGGGAGTGGACGCGGCCCCTGGCAGGGAGCCCGCACCCACCCAGGCCCCGGGTCCCGCCCACGCCTGTCTCAGGGAGCAGCATGATGGGGGGTTGGGACCCAGGGCCGTCGTCCCGGCTGGGACGTGGCGCTCTGCTCAGAGCCGCCAGGGTCCTCACACCACTGGGAGTCAAAGGTCGCATCCCTCCTGTGGCCAAAGAGACAGCGGGACCCGGCCCCTCGCTGACCTCTGGACACTCTCCTCCTCCCCTGGCCCTCGCTGTCCTCCGTGGCTGTCTCTGGAACATTCCTCCATGCTCCCACTGAGGGCCTGGGCGTTCCTCTCCCGGACGCACACGGGCTCCTTCCCGCTCTCCAGCACCTGCTCACGGTGTCCCGCCTGCCGAGGCCGGCCCTCCCCTCTCCTGATGGGGTGGGGTTGCTGGTTGGTTTAAAATTCCTGAGCAGGTGGCATGTTTGTTTTTGTTGTTTGTTTGTATTGAGAAAAAGTCTCACTTCGTTTTCCGGGCTAGAGTGCCGTGGCGTCAGCCTCGCTCACAGCAACCTCACACTCCTGGGCTCAAGCGATCCTCCTGCCTCAGCCTCCCGAGTAGCTGGGACTACAGGCATGCGCCACCATGCCCGGCTAATGTTTTCTATATATTTTTAGTTGTCCAATTAATTTATTTCTATTTTTAGTAGAGATGGGGTCTCGCTCTTGCTCAGGCTGGTCTCAAACTCCTGAGCTCAAACCATCCTCCCGCCTCGGCCTCCCAGAGTGCTGCGATTACAGGCGCGAGCCACCGCACCCGGCCATAGGTGAATGCCCATCCGTTCCACTCACTCACTAGAGCCCATTACTGCCGAGTCTCTGTCCCACCCTCTAGAACAGGCACCTCCAGGGCAGAGAGCAGGGACCGTGGGCCCAGGTCCGGAGCGGTGCCCACTGCACACACAGCGGACAGGGAAGGGGCCGTGCCCACACTTCCCAGGCCTTATTGCCAACGGCGGTGCCGGGTCTCAGGACCGCTGTGTGGTGTTGGCAGGGTCTGGGATGCATGAACGGGCCGAGAGACAGAGACACCATGCCCGGGCCCGGGATAGGGCGGACCATGCTGTCGGCTCTGGAAACACCTGCCGGAAGGAATTGAAACAGAGTATCAGGTCATTAAATATGAAGTGTCCGATTTTGAATCAAAGGTGTAGTTTATTACATCTCAAACAAGAAGCAATACGGTCGATCAAAGTGTGCACCTACACTATGACACAGGTGTGCCATCCTAACGGTAGCTGGTTTATGGCAGCAGCAAACAAGCCTGGACAGCAAGTGGCGGTGAAGTCACGAAAGGCGTTTTTCATAGTTTGTGGAGAACTGAACATTTTTTCATGCAAGAAGTGGTCCAAAGCCTGGAGGAAGTGTTTGGCAGTTGGTACAAGGTCTGGTGAATACGGTGGATGACAGGATGACAGAGAGTTTCCAAGTCCAGCCTCTGCAGTTTGAGCAGCGTTGTTTGTGCGACATGTGGTTGAGCGTTGTCTTGCAAGAGGGCTGGCCTGTCTCTGTTGTCCAATCTCAGCTGCTTAACCGCACGCATCCTCATCATTTCATCCAACTGGTTGCAGTAGACGTTCGCCGTAACAGACGGACCAGGTTTCATGAAGCTTTAGTGGGTAATATCAGCGTTGGACCACCAGACAAACACCAGTAGCTTTTTGTGATGAATATTTGGTTTTGGACTGTGTTTTGGCACTTCATCTTTGTCCAACTATTGTGGCAAATGCTTGCAATGGTCAAAAAGGATCCATTTTTCATCACACATAACAATACGGTATAGAAATGGTTCACCTTTATGTCATGACAGCAGGCTTTTGAGACAATTTCTCTTCTGACACTCGTATAATTCATGCAGAACCCATCTATCCAGCTTCTTTACCTTGCTGGTTTGTTTCAAATGGTCCAATATTATTGGAACAGTAACATCCAACCTTGCTGCTAATTCATGCGTAGGTTCAGATGGATTAGCTTCCACCATAGCTTTCAGCTCATCATGATCCACCTTGGTCTCAGGTCGCCCACGTGGCTCATTTTCAAGATTAAAATCACCAGAACGGAACTTCTCAAACCATCCACGTACTGTGTGTTCATTAGCCGCGTCCTTCCCAAACCTTTTGATGCCATTTCGACCTGTCTGCACTGCACTGGTTCCACAAGCGGACTCCTATTTGAGAATAACATGCATTTTTGACTTATCCATGGTTTTGCAAACTTGCTCTAAGAAAAAATTCAAAAGATGATCACAAGCCAAAGTATGCATTTGAAAGACTGAGGATGCACCTTCGCGATAAAAATAAGAGAAGTGTCATGGTGAAATGCCAGAGATATCAACTGTCAAACTTAGTACTTAAGGAAATGATTGGACATTTCATGCTTAATCATCTGAATCATTTGCCCTCGGTTCTGACAGCAGTTCTCTGACACCGTCTGGGTGTCCAGCAGTCCAATCCAGTTCTGACACGAAGGACCCCAAGGTAGCTCCAACCCCATGGGCGAAGGCTCAGCCCCAGCGAGGCTGCCCCCACCCCAGACACCAGCCGCAAGGGGGTCACTGAGCTGCCCTTAAATCCATCCTACTTGGCTACCAATCCAGGGTCTCCCACAACCCTCCTTCTGGTCTGATAATTTGCTAGAATGACTCACGGAACTCACCGGAAGTGATGCTTACGACTGCAGTTGTGTTATGGAGGTGGCGACTCAGGAGCAGCTACACGGAGGGACTTGTGGGGCACGATCGGGAACAGGCCCAGGGCAGGGGCCTCTGTCCTCCGGGGATGCCGCGTGCCCGACCCTCCCAGCATGGTGACCTGTGACACCTGCACCCACCAGGAAGCTCCTGGACCTCACTGTTCAAGGGCTTTGTGGGGGTTCATCCCAGAGGTGTGATTGATTGATTAATTGATCATTGGTGGAAAGACTGAATTCAGTGTCCAGCCCCTCCCCCACCCTAGATGCAGGAGGCAGGTGGAGCTGAAAAAAGTTCCGTGCAGTCACAGGCTGGCTTTGCTGGCAGGACTCGACGTGGTCTAAGGTGTGCCTTAGCATGACTCAGGTGTGCTGCGGTCCAAAGGGTGTCCTCATGAGTCACAAAAGACACCCCCGTCACTTAGGGCGGGCATTCTGAGAGTTGGGGAGCTCTCTGCCAGGAACTGGGGGCTCAGGCAGAATGCATTCTTCATTGCACCATGGGTCTCACTCCCTGGCCCCCCAGCACGCTGGCCCCAGCCCCACCCCCGTCCTGCCCTCGGCCCTGGGGGGTTGGCAGTGGGCGGGGCTTTGCCGTGGGTAGCTGCCAGCACAGCTGGGGAGACACGGATCTGCCATAGCAAAACCGAAGCCACCATGGACTGGCCATTAGCAGGGACCCCGGAGGTGACGGTGTGGCACCTACAACCCAGATGGGCCGCACAGGGGGTGGGCCAGGGTCCCGGGCGGCTCTGCCACCGTGACCGCTCCCGGCCCGGCCGCCCCTCACCAGCCCGTGGGGCCGCGCTGGCCAGACCTGCGGGAGGCGTCAGTCTTGGCATTTCCTGCTGAACATTTTACGAACACATTGCATGAAGACGCGGGAGGCCTGTTTGTCAAATTTATGGGACTGCAAAATTGGGAGGCAGAGCTAATACGTTGATGGCAGAGTCAAGACGTTTAAATATTTCAAGAGGATGAGATTAACTGATCGCATTCGCAGCATACAATTGTAGGTCACATTCACAGCACAGAATTGCAGGGCTGTGAGGCTGTTTAAGACCTTTTTGTCCAAAATGTGCATTTTAACCCAAGTAAGGTCCGGAGAGCTTCCATACTTCAGCCAAGGTTGTACCGTAAGTCACGCTCACGTGGAAGGCTCAGAAACACCTTAAACCCAAGTTCCCTGCAGGTGGAGTTCTCCAGAACTCGGCCCCACTCAGATGCCACCTTCTCTCTACATGAGATGGTGACAGCACGGTGGCAGCAACCCCTCTGGGCCTGAGTCCCTGCTCGTGTATGTCCCCCTCTCACGCTCCCCTTGGGGCCTCGGTCAGCGCAAACGTCTTCTGTTCCCACGCGGTCTCTCCAGTGATGGCGTTAGTGGGAACGTCCCCCCAAAGGCCCTGCAAGGAGCCCTGCGGCACCAAAGGCCCCTGCCCTGCAGACACCAGCTCAGCTCGCCCGCTGCAGCTCTGCGTGTGCCCGGCTGCGTGAGTCACGCCCCGTGGACGGTGCTGTCCCCAGGCGGGGTGCGGGCTGGGCTTGTTTTGGGGTACAACCTCCCCTGTGCCTAGTATGGGGTGGGACACATTCTGCACATGGGAGAAGCAGGGAAGGAGGGAAGGAGTAAGGGAGGGAAGGAGAGGGAAGGAGAGAGGGAAGGAAGGAGGGAAGGAGAGAGGGAGGGAAGGAGGGAAGGAGAGGGAGGGAAGGAGGGAAGGAGAGAGGGAGGGAAGGAGGGAAGGAGAGAGGGAGGGAAGGAACTGCTGCTCTGGGGGATTAATCAGGATTATCTTAAATCCTCCTCACATGCAGACACTGCGACTAAAGACCTGCATGTGTCTCACCAAAGAGAGCTTGGGACCTTGGTCTGTCCAGCACGGTCTGGGCCTGCACCCGTCTGGTGACGCCATCAAGACACGCATGGGTGTCCGTGTGGCTGTAAGTGGTGGTGGGTGCCTCAGACGGGCTGGGGAGACGGGGTAGTGCAGGCTGGCTGCTCTCGCCCGGAGCTGGCAGCTGTTTGGAGTTGGTGGTTTCCTGCCAGGGCAGCCGTCCCGCCCTCAGGATGGCCCACAGATGCCACCCGGGCAGAGAGAGTCCTGTCTGAGGGCTTGGGGTGACCGCCGGGCTCACAGCCGACGGGCACAGCCCAGTGGCCGAGCTCCCCCGCCCTCAGGTAGATAACTAAAGCTTGTTGCTCACAAAGGGAAAATAGCTGCTGCAGTTTCAGTGTCTGGAATCTGGCTCCTCTGGGGTCAAGTCTGATGTATTTTACGGAATAACTCGCTGCTCTTTGCACGTGTGCAGAATGAGAGGCCCTCAGCGTTTCAGACCTTCCAGCAGGACGCCACACGTGTGCACATGCTAAGGCACGTGCACCATTAATGGCTGGGCCGATGGCTGGGGGGGGGGGAGGGCGGGACCCGGACGGGAGAGCTCAGGGTGGTGATAGCCACGCTGTCTCGGTGGGCAGAGGCAAGGCGGGCGGGGTGTTCCGTCCCGGGAGAGGGGAGACTCCAGGGCTATGGTGCTCAGGTGTGGGCCACACCTGCCCCGGGAGGGAGGCTGGCCAAACTGAGCCCCCTTTGAGCCATATGTTGGACCTGAAAAATTTCCCAAAGCGTCAAGTTCCCCAGGCTCTGAGCTGCAGTGAAACTGCCCTGCTCCCCGCGGCCAGCTATGCTCGTGGGAGACAGTCGGAGTATCACAGGGACGCTGCCCCCCCCAGCAAACCGGGGCTTCGGCTGTCTCTATTAAACCTATCAGAACCGGCTTTTTGTTAAAAGTACAAAAATCGCTCAGCCACGAGAATATTAAAAATATATTTAGCTAGTTTGCATTTGCTTTTGACCGGTTCTAATTGAACTGATAGCTGAGCTATCTGGAAGGCATTCAGCGGTTCCGAACAAAATATTTTGTTGAATAAGCTGTAATGCGCCATCATCGGTGAGCTCAGAAGGCTCCTATTAATCTCATTTCAAGTTGCAACAATGCAAGCCTTGTTTCACACTTCTATTTTTAACTAATGAAAATTTATTACAGAGAAATCCTAATTATACCCTTTGGAATATGATACAATTGCAAATCCACTAGTAATTTTCTTTTCTTTTTTTTTTTTTTTCAAAATTCCACATAATCGCCTAAGAAGCAAAGAATGTAGGTTCCCCTGAAATAGTTGGTCTATAAATAAGGTTCCCCGATGGGCCGAGCAATCTTTCCTTTGCACATCGTGTACTAGTGTGGATTAATCCGTGTTGCAGCCCCTGTGAATGAAAGCCCCTACACAGACACAGAACGCCGTATATTCTCAGCACTTCCTAAAGGTGGTAACACGCACGTCTCACATTTCCCTGGACAGACATGACGGGAACGCTGTTCCCTCGGCAGGTGTCAGGAGCCCTGGCCTGGCCCCTAAATGACCATATGTCCCTTCTCCTCTCCGTCCCCCTCTTCCCCAATCCAGGAAGCAATGCAGGATTCCCTTGGCGCCCACACCTCCGGGAGGCGGCCGTTGGTTGCGACGGTGCTGGGCGTGGGCTGCCCCGTGGGTCGTGGGGCTTTCAGGGGCTCCCCGGTCTCTCCTCCCAGTGGCCAGCAGCACCCCAAGTTGTGACAGCCACGCACACCCCCTGACATTGCCAAGTGTCCCTCCCGGGGAACAGTCACCCTCAGCTGAGAACTCTGTGCACGTGTCGGAGACAGTCGGAGCTGGGCGGTGGGTGACGCGGTAGAGACAGATCTCACTCGGGACGATCGCAAAGGGGGAAAGTGACCTCAGCACAGAGCCGGCCTCAAGTCCAGACGCCGCGTGTGTGCCCGCGGGACTCGCAGCCGGGAGTAGGCAGGGCGGGGGCAGCAACTGGAAATTTATGAGAGCGAATGCCAGGGGGAGGGATTGGGGCTCCCCAGTCTCAGGGCTCTTGGGGAGACAGACCTGGAGGGGGTGTCAGGGGAGGGGGCTGATACGGTGTCCAGGGTGGGGGCTGCTGGCTCACTTGACCTGGACCGATTCCTGCTCAAACTGCACAACTCGGGTGATCGGGGAAGTCCAAGGTTCTAGGCCCACTGAGAAGTTCCGGGCCCAGCAGAGTTGGCTCCAGGAGGGAACCTGCCCCAGGGAAATGTCGGCGAGCCCCGATTTACGTGGTGCGAGGGACTCCACCCGTCCCACTGCGAGGTGAGGCTGGAGGGCTGTGCGTCCCTGTGTGTGTGTCTCCTGCCGCTTCTGCCCACGGAGCCCTGCGGTCTTCCTGAGTGCAGGGCACTAAGCCGCCCGCCTGTGAGTGTACCCAGTGCACTTCCCGATCACGCGGCCGAGCTCAGCCCAGGTACAGCAGAAAGTGAGGACTCCGCAGCATGCGGGGACTGAGGCTGGGATTGCCACAGACCCCGATGCACCTGTCACCGTGAACGGCCACCGCCCCGGGCCTGGCGAGGGTGGGAGTGGGGCAGGGCCAGGCGGGAGCAGCCTGCAGGGGGGTCAGTGTGCTCAGGGCGAGGTTGCTCTCCAGCCAGCCTGCGCCCATCTGTGCGTCCTGTTGGGACCCCTGCATCCCCGAGGACGGCTGCAGCTGGTCCGAGCTGCCCCAGGCCAGAGCATCAGTGTCTGCATTTGGCCAAACCCTCTCTCCCAGCAGCAAGCATTTAGTTGCTTAAAGGAGGTTTGCAGATGCTTCTAGAATAAGGTGGAGAACCATGAAGCGATCTACCAAATGGCCAGTTAAAACAGGGCCAGGCACAGCGTTGGTGCTTGATAACTGGGGGGCCTCTCCCTTTCTTCCAGAAGAGGGGGGCTCCCCTCCCTCCCCCAAGGAAGGAGGGAGCGGAGGTCGGTGGTTCAGCCTGGCGCGGTCACTGATGGACCCCCCAGGCCCCCAGTGCCCACTCAGGGCCCCACCTCGGCCACTGAGCCCCTCAGCATCCCTTGGCCAACCGTCTGCAGGGGACCCCACTGTCCACCATCCTCTGTGCCCGGGGTGGGGTCCCTGCCCCCCACCCTTGCCACTGACATCTCCCTTGGGCTAGACCTTAGGACGGCACACTGCACCCTGGGCGTCCACAGGTGGTTCCGCACACGACTGTCTCCCACGCACGGGTCCCAAACGAGGGGCCGTGAGCGGGTGAAGGGCCTGTCCGGTGGTGGGTCCGCTCCTCCCCCGCCCAGCGACGGCACCTCTGCGGGGGAGGGGAGTCTGGCCTCCGTGCCGTGGGCCGCGACAGCACGGGGCCGGGAAGCGGGGGTCCCGCCATGGTTGGCGGCGGGGCAGCTGGTGCCCAGAGGCTGGGGGGGCCCAGCCCCAGAAATGTCGCTGCTGAGTGGCCGGGCCGTGCTTTAAACAGGCTTCCCAAGGCTCTTTGTCCTTCGAGAGCTCCCCGAGGGAGGGTTTTCCGAGGTTGCCGAGAAAACCGGCCGCAGCCGCGAGGTCACGTTGAACCCCCTGCGTCTTGTGCCCGTGCAGGACCGAAGGCCGAGAGAGCCCAGAGCCGGCGGAGGCCGGGAAGGAGGACGGAGGCGCGAGGACGCCGCCGCCCCAGGTCCTGCTGCCCCTGGAGGAGCGCGCCGCCCACTTCCGAGACATGCTGCTGGAGCGCGGGGTGAGCCCGGCCGGGGTGGGGGAGGGTGTGCGGGCGAAGGGGGGGTCCTCAGATGGCGGCTGGGGGTCTCCCCTCGAGCCTGGGGGACGTTCTCGTTCTCACTGAGCTGGTGACTGGGCTGGTGACATCCGGGTGCTCAAGGATCTGAGGCCCAAGGGGGCAAGACTGGGTGGGAAGAAGCAGGGAGGGTCTGACAGGTGCGAGGGGTCAGGTGGCCCCTGCACCTGTGCGTGGAGGTTCCCGAGACACAGGTGCCAGGGCTCCTGATAGCCCAGGTACCCCGGCTGCACCCGGGACGCACCTGCCCCTGTGCGGGAGACCCCGTGGACCACACAGGTGACCTCCCCATCCCTGACTCCCCAGCCCCTCAGGGAGAAATTTAGAAGAAAGAACCGGCAGCTTTTGGAGTTCAGTCCTCACTTCCCCAGGCGCAGTTTCCTTCCCGTGGGGGTGTCTGAAAAGCAAGGCAAGGGCAGGTGCTGGGGGCCGTGTTCAGTCCGCAGGGACCGCCACGCTCTGCCTACCGGGGGACGTTGCCGTGACTCTCGGCCCGCTCTGCACGCAGGGCACCGAGAACCTACCTGGAAGGGACTCAGATTTGTCCTTCATCTCCACGCTGGGGGTCCGGGCAGGCCCTGGGGGGGGCCCAGACACTGACCGTTGGGGCTTTGGGGAGACACCCACAGCTCGGTGTGGACTCACGGCCTATGTCGTAAAGCAGTGCCACCAGTTTATGACTCTCTGGCCCCATAAAATACGCCCGCAGGTGTGCTCACGCTCGTGAGAGTTTGATGGCGGGACTGGTAGGATTTCTAGCCGCTTAAAAAATGAGGGAGAGAAAGGTCACCTTTTCATGGACTGAGTGACTAATCGGGTTTTTTATTGCATTTGCTCCATGCTTCAGTTCGGAAATTCATGTACTTGCGGGACGGCGGAGTGGTCCCGGGCTCTGAGTCGAGTAAGAATAGCAGGGTCTGGGCCTTTCCAGGGCATCCTGCCTCCAGGGAGGGAGGATGCTTTTGTGGCTTTATGGTGACTAAGTGCCAGCGCAGTGGGAGATTAGCGTCCGTGTTTGGTTTTGTTTCTTACTAGTGCAAACTACCACGGTGCTTTCTTTTAAAACTTCAGTCCATAAAGGGACGAGTTCAGTTGAACAGCAGGCTATTAATTTGCCCCACCTACCTGGACTAACACGCCGGAGACACCCTGTCGAGAAGGTTTCCTTCCGCAGCGCATCCTGGGAGCCAGGCGGTGCTAATCCCGCAGGAGAGCAGAGGCCCCATCAGGAACGGGCTCTTGGTTTAGGCTCCCGGTCTGCACCTGGGTCATCTCTCTGCGGTGTTCCTCGGCCAGCTCCCCGCAGGGGTGGGACCCGGGGACGCTGGCTGACACGGGCAAGCCACACAGTAGATGCCCTGGGGTAGGGACCCGCATCTGTGTCAGAGCCAGGACTGCCCTGACCGGGGCTTGGCAGCCGGGTCACCGTGGCGTCTCCCTGCACTACGGTGGGGGCCAGCCGGGAGGTGTTGAGCCTGTCCAGGCCGGAGCGTGGAGCCCCGTGCAGGACGCGGCAGGAAGATCCTTCTGTGGCTGCTTCTGCTCCTCCGGCCGGCGGCATCCCCGGCCTTTTCTGTGATCCAGGAAGATTACTGGAGAAGATGTTTATGGTTTTAAAGACGAAAGTCTAGCGCTGCCCCTGCTGAGGCCGGCTGAGGACGGAGCCCCAGGGCCCTGCCTGTCCGGATCTGTCTGGTCGGTAACGACCTCCGAGAGGCCGCTGCGGCTCTGGGCGCTGACAGGACCTGCGTCATCCCGCGTGCTAGCTGTCCCCGGGCTCGCTCCCGCCACTTTGCGCAAACCGAGCCCGTTTTTCTCAGAGCCGAATCACCCCCAGGAGCAATGCAGAGGCCTCGTTTCCATTTCTGGAGAGGTCAGAGGTTGGAACCAGCTTTATCTGGTCGTGTTTTGCCCGTGCTCAGCACCCCGAGGGACGTCCCCTCCTCTGCCCACAATACCCGGTCCCTCTGGCAGGCCGGGCGTGATGCTTCTACGGAGGCTCCCCGTCTGCCCGTGGCGGCGTCTAGGGGCTCCCCGCTGCCGGTCTGCTCAGCCTGGGGTGGATCTCAGGGGAGCGAGGCCTCGGTGGCCGGGAGGGGTCTCGCCTGCGTGGGCCCCACCTGCACCGCAGCTGAGGGACCCCAGAAAGCAGCCCGCCGGGTCTTACGCCCTCGGGCTCCGTGTGCGCCGGGCGAAGGTTCCCGGGACAGGGCGGCCACGCAGAGCCTGCTGTCCTCAGGACTTGCACTCCCAGCTCGCCCCGCCGCCATCCCTGAGAGGGACAAGCCAGGATGGTGACCTGGCACTGCCCAGAGACCAGGCCTGAGACCTGCCACCTCCTCATGGCTAAAGACAGGTGTCACCCACTGGAGTGACCAGCACTCTTCCCCTGGTCACCCTGCAAAGCTGTCCTTGGTGCAGTGCTGGGTATGTGTGTGTATGGGGGCACACACGTGCATACTTGTGTGTGAGCTTGGATGCAAGTGTGTTTATGTACGTGTGAGTATGAGTTTGTGTGTGTGCCTGTGTGTACCTATGTGTGCACATACCTCTATGCATATTTGTGTGTATACATGCACATCTATGAGTGCATATGTGTGGTGTGCATGGTTTGTGTGTATGTGGTGTGCATGTGTGTGTTGGTGCATATGTGTGCTCTGCATGGTTTGTATGTATGTGGTGTGCATGTGTGTGCATGTATATGTGAGTGCATATGAGTAGCATGCATGGCTTATATGTATGTGGTGTGCATGTGTAGGCATGCATGTGTGAGTGCATATGTGTGCTCTGCATGGTTTGTATGTATGTGGCATGCATGTGTATGTATGTGTGTGAGTGCATATATGTGCTCTGCATGGTTTGTATGTGTGTGGTGTCCATGTGTGTGCATATATGTGTGAGAATGCATATGTGTGCTGTACATGGTTTGTATGTAGTGTGCATGTATGTGTACTCATGTGTGTGCACACGGCACAGTCCGTGCCCCATAGAATGAGCACCCTGGGCAACACGACTGTGGCACACAGGCCCAGGGAGGTCAGGCCCGTCTCAGGAGCGATTAGACTGACGAATTCACTGTCACTGCAGCTGTTGGGACTCCTTGACAGGAAGTCTGACTCACAGGGAAGCCGGTGCCCATCCGGAGGCCATGAAGGACCCTGCTCTGCACAGCCGTGTCCAGGCAGCTCTGACCTCCATCCCAAGTCCCACCCCAGCCCCCCAGCCACCGTGCTCTCTCCCATCTGTGGACTCTGCAGGTGTCCCTTAGCCAGCTGTTGGTGACAGCACGTGTTCGGCTGTGTCACTGTAAACTGGCGTCAATGTGGAGACGGCTTATCCCACCATCTATATAGACAATAAATTCCTTTGGGGGCAAGGACTATGCATTATTTATTTTTAAAAAATTTATTTTATTATACCTCTGTAACTCTAAAAGTTTTTAGCAAACCAGTGGGGTCAGCTTTGCAACACCATTTTCTACAGCACTGGGACCTTCTGGGGTGTCTGCTGGTCCCTAGGAGCTGGGCGTGCACCCCTGCGATTGAGTTAAGAGGGGTGGGCCACACCACCATCCTGACAGCCGCTCACACCTGTGGCCAGGTGTGCGTGGTCCAGGAAACAGAGTCGCTGTGCCTGGATGCGCTCCCTGAGTCCTCGCCCCGAGCCCGTGTTCCAGCGCCATTTTACTGTGTTCTCAGTCAATGAGGACAGTCCCTGGGTCGAACTTGAGTCATCCCCCCTCCAACAAAAGGGCTGCTGGATATTACAGAAAGGGCTTTCATTTTGATGACTGAAGGCAGAAATTGTCAATTAAGAAAATCCATGTGTTATAAGGTACAAGTAAAGCCCATGTTTATTGAAATAGTTCCTCTGCCAGGAAGAGATGATAAGAATGTGAGTGGGATTTTGTTGTTGCAAACTCTCGATTACGTTCCCTCCCCACCCTGCCCAGGATTCACTCCTGCCGAGACCCCGGGGAGGCCTTCCTGAAACTCGTGCCACGTGTGCCCCCTCCCCCGTCCCTCTCCGGGCAGTGCCAGGCCCCTGCCGAGCCGTGGGCAGCCCTGTGGCCCTGCCTCGGTCTCTCCCGCCTCCTCCGGCCCCTTCACACCAACCCTTGCGGTTCCTGCCTTCCCCGTGGTCCCTGAATCTCAGCCTTTGCACCACGGACAGCCAGTCCTGGAACTAACTTCCCCCAGGCCTCCTGAGAGCACAAGGAGTGTCCATGCTCCTCCACAGCCGTGCTCTAGAAGCTTCTGCCGTGGCTCACCCTGCAGGGCGGGGCCTGTCTCTGGTCTCCTCACCTGCCTTACCCTGCACTGTGGCCTTCCTGATGTCAGGGGCTCTGGTTTATTTTCTCTGAACCCTCAGTCCCCAGCACAGGGCCTGGGGCATAATAAATATATAGTCAACGTGTTTAAATGTATTCGTTCATCTTTTAAATGACTTAGATGTTCTCCTGCTCTGTCCGCTGAGAGTCTAGAAGCAGCAACATCCCAGTAGCAGCGGACACACCTGTGCCCAGATGCTGGTTTCTGACATCCTTCCCAGCCCCGGGGACCAGGGCTCCCTGGAGAGCTGGCTGGTTCCAGGGCAGAGGCAGGAAACATACAAGGTGAGCCCCGAGCATCTTGTAGTGGCAGGAGATGAAGAAGTCCCCAAAGGTGAGGTGACGAGCACATGTTGAAGGCATACAGGGGCCGACAGCAAGAGCTCAGAGGCCACACCGGGAGCAAGGCGAGCAGGGAAATGGGTGAAGCAGTGGGTTCTAACCCAGAGCATGAACCGAGCATCCCTGGGTCCATGTCGACATGGGTAAACGACTGCGTGAACAAGTAACCATGGGAGGATGGACTCGCAGCCCACCGGAAGGATTCCAAGTTGTTCACATAGCCACTCCCCCAGACGTGGGGAGTAACCCCCCAGTGTGGCTGCATTTGGTGGTGTTAGGGACAAACCTTCCACAGCCCCACCGGACAGAAAAGCAGAGACATCGAGGATGCAATCACACAAGAGGAGGTTTATTTTCTGGCTAGCCAGGGTCCAAGCCCCAGAGCACCAACGCAGTGGCCACTCTCGCAGGCAAGGACCCCGACCGGAACAACGGCATGCCTTTTATCCCCATGGTGCACAAGCTGCGCATAAGCTGACTACGCATGGATCATGCGTTGACCTTTAAAATGATTGGTTGCCCACTATTGCCTTTTGAAATAATTGGCGGGTTGGTTGCCCTCTATTGCCTGATGGGCCAGTCGCCCGTGCTTTAATGACCTCATCCCATAATTCCCCTTACAGCGGTGTAGCAAGCAAGCAATGACCAGAAGCAAAGGTTTGAGGTTAGCTCATTGCCCCACCCAAGTAAATTTCCGACAATTGGAAGAATTCCTCTGCCCTTCCTCTGTCCTACAAATTCCTCTGCCCTACATTGGCTCCTGCCAGAGAGGACCGTGCAGAAGGGGCAGAGCCACTCAGTAGTGGAGACACCACGGGACACACCCCAGCCTGGGACCAAGCCAGCCCGGGCAGGGAGGGTCACCTGGGCGGCGTGCGGTCTTGATGTGGGGTGATGAAATTGCGCGTGGCCTCTGCTTTCTGCCCCCCAAACCCAGCAGCCCGGTTTAGCCCTGAGAACAACCTCAGGCAGGTCCCAATAGCCCGACCAGCACCCCCAAAATGGCAGGGTCTTCAAGACCAGGGACGTCTGAGGAGCTGTCACGGGACAGGACAACCGAATGGGACCTGGGATTCTGGGACAAAAACAGCAAGTTAGGTAAAAGCTAAGGAAGTTTGAACAGAGTGGCGACTTCTGTTGATGGTAATATATCAATATTGGTGGTTGCAAATCTAGCATACTGTTGAAAGATGTTACCAATATGGGAAACTGGGTTTGGGGTATGTGGTAACTTTCCGTAATAGTCTTGCGATTTTTTTTTTTATAAGTCAAAAACTGTTGCAACACAAAATAGCTTCTTTGAAAAGAGGATCCACCCCAAAAGGTCAAGTGTTGAATACAAATCAGCTAACAGCATGCTAAAGACAGCTTGCTCGGGAGACTCTGCCCTTTGGCTACCGCCTGTGGGGTTCTGAACGTGTGCAAAAGCGTCCCCTCCCCTTTCGAGCCGTGCTTGTGCAGCACGCCACGGCGCGCAGGCGTGGCGGGGTGTCGGGACAAGGGCGCCGCCCGGCAAGACACCCAGGGGGGAGAACGGTCCTGGGCTGCGGGTCTGGAGGTTGAATCAATTTCCTCAGAGGGGCTGGCACGCCCGCCCTCCCACAGCTCCGCACCGTGGAGCGGTCGGTGGCTCCTTCCTGCCGCTCTTCCGCCGCCGACCATCCCGCTGGAAGCCGGCTCGGCGGCGGTCGTTAACAGCGACTCTGTTCCATGTCTTCCTTCAGGTGTCCGCGTTTTCCACCTGGGAGAAAGAGCTGCACAAAATCGTGTTTGACCCCCGCTACCTGCTGCTGAACTCCGAGGAGCGGAAACAGGTAAGGCGGGGGAGGAGAGGTGACAACTGCGGGGGCGGGGGGTGGCCTGAAACAACGGCTGCTCGGGGTCCTGGGAGCCTCTTCCTGCTGGAGAACGGAGAACGGATGCGCTTTCACTTTGTCAGTGGGGGGGCAGGGGGGTCGCAGGTCGAGGCTCCAGCTCCTGAGCTTGGGGAGGGTGGGGTTCGTCCTGGCAATCGATCATTCTTATCTGACCGTTTGGTCCTGACCCGCGCGAAACAAATACTCCTATTTCAAGATGAAAAGGCAAATTTTGGGAACATTAACCACCTTGCAAATCACTAATGCGTTAAAAATACTAAATACTTACAGCCTCATATAAAAACAATGAAGTGGGAGGGCTACATAAGACTTTAAGGCTCTATATACATAACGTCTTGCACGGTGTGAGAGTCCTGACAGTCCACGGGAAGCCACTCCTGCCGGGACAGTGCCACAGTCCCCGCGCCTCGGGGGGCCCTGGTGGAGGGTCCCTGAGGCCGGGACTGCGAGGTGGAGGGAGCTGTGGTCCTGCCACTGCGCTCCAGCCCGGGAGACACAGAGCCAGGCTCAAAACCAAACAGACAGGCCGGGCGCGGTGGCTCACGCCTGTAATCCTAGCACTTTGGGAGGCCGAGGCGGGCAGATTGCTCGAGGTCAGGAGTTCGAAACCAGCCTGAGCGAGACCCCGTCTCTACCAAAAAATAGAAATAAATTAATTGACCAACTAAAAATATATATACAAAAAATTAGCCGGGCATGGTGGCGCATGCCTGTAGTCCCAGCTACTCGGGAGGCTGAGGCAGGAGGATCGCTGAGCCCCGGAGATTGAGGTTGCTGTGAGCCAGGCTGACGCCACGGCACTCACTCTAGCCCGGGCAACAAAGTGAGACTCTGTCTCAAAAAAAAAAAAAAAAAAAAAAAAAAACAAACAGACAGACAAAAATAAAAAGGAAAACCGCGGCAGACAGAGCATGAGGAAGCCACAACCTCGCACAAAACCTCTCCAGAGAGGACGTCAGCCCTGCAGCTGCCTGTCCACTTCACCTCGGCTGCTGCCACTGTGTTGTTGAACTTCCTGGCTCAGGACATTTATGGCAAAACAATAGCGTAATCCTCCTCCTCCTCCTCCTCGTTTCCTTTAGAAACCTGTCTCCCCTGCCCCCCCACCCCCAGCAATGGCGCAGTTCGCTGTGACGTGCGCGTCCCCTCCCGAGTAGGGGCCGTGCTCTCTGCTCGTTGTTCAGGGGACAGTGGCAGTGACACAGGCCAGGGGCCCACAGAACAGCAGCGTGGTGGCACAAGTGAAGGAAGGGTGTTCCGGAAACCAAGTCTGGGGAGATGGGGGAGCGGATTAGAGGGGTGCCTGGGGCCGTGTGAGAGAAGGGGACACGTGGCGGGAGGGGGGGTACGCCCTGGTCCTGTACACACTGGGGCCCGAGCCGACACTGTCCTCCGGATCCAGAGCCAGGACAGGCTGTCTGTCCCCTGGCTGTCGGCAGGGGCCGGCGTGGCTGGGGACCGGTGGCAGGTGGCATTTGCTGACACAGCCTGAGTCTCTGGGGCAGGTGTGACAAGGGCCAGGTTCAACCCATGGGACGGTCTAGATCTCCCTGCCACTGGGTCACGTCCCCGTCGCCTCCCTGTGTGAGGCCGTGTCCTTTCCGCCCTCTGAGTTCAGGTGTGACACACATGGGAAGTGGGACCGAGAAGGACCACTGGGGACGGAAGAGCCATGGGAGCTGCTTCAGAGAGGAAGGTTCTGTCTCCACGGCGTGGCTCGCGTGGTCCCCATGAGCCCTCAGACGGCAGAGCCCGGTCAAGCCTCGGGCCAGGCGCTCGGAGATTCCGATCTCGGTTTCTATTCTGTCCTCGGTCATCGGGTTCCCTTAAGTAAACACCTGCAATTGAGGAAGTGCCCAGCAAGCTTCACGAGGACCCTTGGGGCAGCCACGCCTGCGCCCGCCACCCCAGCGGCCCTGGGAGCTGTCCCCGGGCGGGGTCCCTCGGGGGCTGGGAGCCCGGCAGCTTCCTGGGATCGACCACATCCCAGCACAGAACCTGGAAAGAACTCGGAATCAATTATCTTTTGTTGTCTTTGAGCTGAGCTTCATTTTCCAGGAAGAAACTGTTTAAAACATGTGAAACACGGTGTCGGTGGCTCAAAATAACGCTACGGTGGAGTGAGCTGCGTTTGAGCGTTGCTAAGGAAAGGGATAAGGAAAACCGCAGACTTTGATAGTTGCTCATATTTCACCATTTGGTTGCAATGCTAAAAATCTAACATTCAACTATGAAAACGCCGAGTGAGAAGCCTGTTTGTTTATGTGCAGGGCCGCCTAAGGCCATGGGTCACAGCCGCCGCCTGGCTGACGTCTGAATGGCATCGGCAGTTCTGTAGATGGTGCTTTTATTGACTTGTTTGTCACCATCTGCTCTTTTCTCTCAATGTCATAGACATTACCAAAAGTGTCTATGACAAAACTGTCTATGTCCATTCGTCCCTTGAAAGGAAGCTGGATAAGTAAGGCCATCCCTAGCCCCGAAAGAAAAGCCCAACTCTGCTGGGGTCCTCTCCAACTCTTGCAGTTCAACGCTTCAGCCATGTCTCTTAGAGCAGCGTGGAGCACAGGGGCACCGCCTGCCTGCTGGATTGAACTGGTTCAGGGCACCGGGCTCTGCCCTTCTGAGGTCTGGGGGACACGGCATCCTGCATGGGACACACCCAGGGGACGTCCGCAGGCCCCGGTTCAGAGAGGCCGACACCAGTGCTGTGGGGCTGGGCTGTCCTGCCCTGGTCTGGCGTAGCCTCTGCCAATACCGTGTTTCCCCGAAAACAAGACCTCCCCATAAAATAAGCCCTAGCAGGATTTCTAAGCATTTGCGCTATATAAGCCCCACCCCAAAAATAAGCCCTAGTGACAGGCGTGGCTACGCAGCGCTTCTGCACAACCCACGCGTTTGTTGCGGGGCGGAAAAGAAGGCGAGCAGCCCTTCTCACCTGCCCCGTCGTGACAGCTGCTGTCCCAGAAGTGACCGGAAAGGTGCTGGCAGCCCCACCAACAAGGCCGGCACCCCTGTCGGGTCCCGGCCATCCTGTGAGTGCTGCAAGCTGAGGCTTTGAGGGGAAAATAGCACATCCCCTGAAAATAAGCCCTAGGGTGTCTTGTTGAGGAAAAATAAATGTAGACCCTGGCTTGTTTTCGGGGAAACACGGCAGATGGGACGGGAACGTCGGCTCACAGCAGGGACCCGCTATTTGGGGAAAGCCTGAAACATCCCCGGGAAGTCACCCTGAGGACACCCGGCCTGTCCCTGCGCACCCCAGCACGGCTCGGAGGCCCGTGGGGACAGGAGGAGGCCGGGGAGCCGGTGCCGCACGGCACGGGGCGCACTCGGAGGAAACGCCCACCGCCTGGTCAGGGCGAGATGCTGCGGCCTGCGTGAGGAGGGCACTGGCGCTGAGCCGAGGAAAGGAATCGGTCCGGGCCCCATGCTCACAGCAGAGTCCCAATTAGGGAGAGATTGGGCTGGAAGCAAAGGGAATCTGCGGGACCCACCGTCACACAGAGTCCCGGGGAGCGCTGGGGCCCGTGGTGTGACAATCACAGCCGCCCGGGGCTGCGAAGGAGAAGGGAGGGACCCTAAACAGAGAACCGGGGTCCAGGAGCGCAGAGCACACCTGTTTCCATGGCAACAAATAGCGTTTTGTTTTATTACACAAGAGCCACAGCAAGATGACGGCTGATGGCATCGCTCTTACAAAGTCATGCCCCACTTTGGGCGAGTCTGGTATAATATGTTAAGGAGGAAAGAAAATCCCTGCTACGCTAAATTATAGTGGCATGAAGTAAAGTAGCAGAGCCGGGGGAGAGGGCGGAGAGAGACATTGACGAGATGGAGCAACCCTTCTAGGCAGGGAAGCAGATATCTCCTTGGAGCCCCGACTTCACCGCCAGCCACGCTTTCTTTCTGTCCGGATTTAAAGCCAGCCGAGCAAAGCCCTGGCTAATGATGGAGCAACGTGCTTCTATTTGGACGCTCACCCTGCAGTCACCTGTTACATGAGTTTAAATGGTGACACAAGTGGGGACTTGCGTTCCTCTGTGCCTTGAAGGTAAAACAAGCCAATCGTATTTGTTCTGAAATGTACACGCACGTGTTCTAAATTTAAGTCATATTCGTGAATATTTCACGGTGCCGCTGTCTTCAGGAGCTGAGTCGCGTCTTGCATGTGTGGTGCTGCGGAGGTTGGCCCTCCAGAGAGGGATCTGAGACGATACGCCCAGGTTGGGGAGCCCCTCTCGAGGCGGTGAGGGACGGAGGCTGCACCCCGCCAGCCGTGACTGTCCCTGCTCCTGCATCCGGCAGGCGCACTTGAGACGCTCGTTCTGACCCAGCACCCGGGCCAGGTGCTGAGATCCGCAGGGCCGTCACTTGGATGGGTGCAGAGTTGCTACTTATTGGCCTTATAGGGTCGTACATGGGTTTCTTATTGACATTTTCATTTATGTTTGCATAAACATTTAAATCATCTCCAGTTTGCTCTCTGTGAGGTTCTTGACTTTTGGGTAGCCTTAGGAACACAGCAGCTTGGCCCCTGTTGCCTTGATGGTCTCTAAGGAACTTTCTGTCCCCATGTTGGGACAGCGCGTGCTCCTGCTCTGATGGGGTGAGTCTCAGCTGGGCCAGGGCGATCTCGCCTGGCTGTGTCGGCCGCCAGCGTCTGAGATTAAACGCCCTGGAGTCTCTCACGGGGATGCCTGCCAGACGGCACCCTGTCCCTTACGCTGAGGAACGGGGTTTCCTATTCGGGTCAGCATTAGAAACACGCTTCCGGTCGCCGCCAGCTGCCCGAGGCCCAGGTCCACACCCAGGATCCCTGCGGCCAGGAAGCCGGTGACGTGCTTAGAGGAGGCCGCCTGGTCCCAGCTCCCGTGCCGGATCCCGCACTCGGAAGTGGGTCTTCTTGGAAACCAGGGCGTGCAGAATCAGAGATGCCGAATTTACTGTCTTTTCACAAATTGAAGCTGCTTTTAGAGACTCGAATGCCACTGACGTCGCCATAGGAAGTGACCAGGACGGACTAAGGGCGCCGATGTGCTGCTGGTGCTGCCGGCAGTGCCGGGGTGCTGCCGAGATACGCGTTGTTGAGCACTGCTCAGGACGCCTCAATCGGGACGCGTGTGGCGTGGGGGCTGCGTTCCGAGCTGCCGGTGGCTTCCACGCACCCTTGGAGATGGCTGCGAGTCCTTCCGGGGAGTTCTCAGGCGGGCCGGTCTGAGGTTCGGCCCAGAAATGGTGCCGTGTGTGTAGAGACGCCGGGGCTCGTGGGAATCTGGGTTTCATTATGTCTACGGCCTGTTTTCGGCAAGAGCTGCGGGGTAAGGGCTGTTGCCTGCGGCTCCAGCAACTAGGAAAACGGATGACAGGTTTCTGGGCTGTGCATGCAATGCAGGGCTTAATTTCTGATATGCAACTTATTAATACTTTCCTTTTTTGTGTGTGTGTGTGTTTTAAGATATTTGAACAGTTTGTCAAGACAAGAATAAAAGAAGAATACAAGGAAAAGAAAAGTAAATTGCTGCTAGCCAAAGAAGAATTCAAAAAGCTTCTAGAGGAATCTAAAGTGTCACCCAGGTATGGAGAGAGAGACCCGTCGTCAGGTGATTTCTGGGGCTGGAAGCGTACCCCCGGCGACGGGCCGTGTTGGCGTGCGTGAGTGTGGACCACACAGGCCCGCCCGGGAGCACAGCTGGGAGCCCCTGGGCTCCCCTCATCCCCGGCCGAGTGTGAGATGTCTGTGCGTCAAATGCCCCGAAGCTGTTTCGTTCCCACATTTCCCGGTCAGAGTGCAGACTCCATGGCCCAGATGACCGGTCCATGGTCTGATTTCTGATCTAGCGACCAGGGAGTGAATGTGCAAAGCAAAGGGCAGCAGCAGCATAAGCCCCACCAGCTCCCCTGCCTGCTGCGGGTCTCGCATCTGGCCCGAGAGTGACGTGCAGGGTTGACAACCTGGGGCCCAGGGACTGCGGTGACTCAGTTAATGAAACTTACCTAAGATAATAAATAAGGCAGCATTTCCATTAAATAAAAACACATAAGCTTAACACTTCTTTCAAATTAGCTTTAATTGAATAATTTTTGTTTTGTTTTGTTTTGTTTTGAGACAGAGTCTCACTCTATTGCCCAAGCTGGAGTGCGGTGGTGTCATCATAGCTCATAGCAACCTCAAACTCCTGGGCTCAAGCGATCCTCCTGCCTCAGCCTCCTGAGTAGCTGGGACTACAGGCATGCGCCACCATGCCCGGATAATTTTTTCTGTATATATTACTTGGCCAATTAATTTCTTTCTATTTATAGTAGAGACGGGGTCTCGTTCTTGCTCAGGCTGGTTTCAAACTCGTGACCTCGAGTGATCCTCCCGCTTCAGCCTCCCAGAGTGCCGGGATTACAGGTGTGAGCCACCGCGCCTGGCCTAATTAAATAATTTTTAAAAAAGAATGAACTACTTTTAGAACTATAAAACAATAGCTTTTATAAACATAAAAGTAGTTGAGTTTACTGTGTTTTTATTTTATATTGGAGCGTGCAGCTTTATTTTTTAAATGGGATTAGTGGATGCTTTCTGTGAAGACGTGGCCTCCATAGTATGATCCGTGATCCGCTTGGTCAGCAGTTGGGTGATGTGAGTTAGTGTCGGGTACACAGTTCTCATAAAAATTCCCCGGCTAGCCAAAGGACAGATACTGAATGAGAAAAAAAAAAAATTGCATGAACTATCGCCATCACACAATGCCAATCTCGACAGGCAGATGCGTGTCTGGCCCGTGCAGGTACACTGTGATTTTCTGTGGTTCAAGCGGCCACGTGGCCACGGGGTTCCAGCCGTGGCTTAGCCGTGCCTGCCCACGAGGCGGCCACGGAGAGAGGCAGAGACGTGGGGCGTTCAGGAAACTGGAGCCTCCGACCCGTCCTAGTTGACAGCTGGCCCTCCTTAGCCTGGTCGTCGGGGAGGGACTGGCCCTCCGAGTGAGTCTGTCTCCTCAACTGGAAGGGGAGGTGACCGCACAGACCCCAGGAGGGACCCGCCGTGCCCAGCAGGCAGGGCCTGCTCAGCACCGAGAACCGAGTTGTGGTTAAGGACATTTAGCCGACGTCCCGTCTCTCCCCCGGTGCAGTGTCAGCCAGGAGCTCACCTGTCCCCTCCCATGAACTGTTACGAAGACCAAGGGGGAAACAGTCAAGAGTTTATTGAGCAATTGGAAAAAGATTTCACACATGCACACAGAAAAGGAGTTAGACTTACTGTTAAAATTAGGTTTAACTGGCTGCTATTTTTAAAATAAATGTTACTGTGTCTATTGAGGCATATAACATGGTGTTACAGGACACCTATAGATAGTAAAACGGTAACTGTAGTGTAGCAAATTAGCATTTTTTAAAAAAAATTTACACTCAGCATAGATTACTTTTATAATTACAAAACTATTTTTTATTCTCAAAGTAGCTAAGTCTGCAACAATTTCAAGAGCTTTTTTCAGATCTTTCTGCCGTTTCATAGGCACCCGAGTAACATGTGTGTGGCTCAAGTCCCTGCACAGCCCGGTGCATTCACATGCAGGGCACCTGAGCCCCCTGGAGACGGCCCCGGGGGTCTGCAGAGACTCCTGCAGCCGTCCCGGTTATCTTAGCCTCCTGACAAGGGTCCTGGGGCAGTGGTGGCAGCGGCAGTCTAGAGCTGGACAGCGCCAGCCCCTCTGGACTTGGCTATGGGGGAGGGGCCGCCTGGCTGCAGGAGCCAGCGGTGGGAGTGACACTCGGGCTCCTTCATGGAGGCCACGGCAGCTGCCTCCATCAGTGGCAGGCTGGCCCATGTCCCTGTTTTCCAGATGTACCAGTGACTCAGACGACTTCCCGCCAGGGCCAGCGGACAGGACAGCTGCCCCTTGGCATGGCGAAGGGGCCACAGAGGGTTAATTCTCCCTTTCTTTCCGGGGACGCTTCTTTTCAGAGACGCCCGGGATAGGGCCTGTCTAGGCGCTGCCCCTGCCCAGCCCCTGACAGGGCTCAGCTCCTAACTAGCCAGGGGGCGGGAGGAGCGAGCCGCGGGCGTCCCACAAGTTTACTTCCACACCACGGGGAGGTCAGTCTTGGACACACCAGCCTCGCCCAGCACAACTGTCCAGTCGGTAAAGGAGGAAGGAGAAAAGGAAGGAAGGAGGGAGGGAGGGGAGAGACAGGAAGGAAGCGAGGAAGAGGAAAACCAGGAAGAAGCGCTTTCCTTTCGGAGAGTAAACAAGTGCCCCAGAGGCTGTGACCAGGAAAATAGCAGCTGGAGGAGGAAGGCAGGAGACTAATTGTTTGGTGACAGCAGTGAGGAGAGTCTGCTAATTATTTGTCTTGTCTTCTAACAGCCCTGTCAGTATAATCTTGTTGTTCAGGTATTTAAAAAGCTATTACGTTATAATGCAATAATTAAGTGCCTGCAAGGAAATACACAATTCTCGGTAAAGAGAAATGGGGGATAGAAAAACCCGCTGGACAAAGAACGGAGGCGTTTTCCAGGCACCTGGGGGGACACCCCTCTAGGCGAGTCCCTGCTTCCTGGTGAGGACCCCAGGCTGGGAGGCAGGAGGAGACTAGTCTGTCCCTGCACGGGTAGGTGTGTCCACATGGGCCAGCTCCTTCCGGCCTCGCCGCACTGCACCTGTCACTATTCCTGCCTTCAAGTTCAAGTGCGGCCAGTAGGAAGCTGTGGGCTCCAGCACTCGAAAAGCTCCCTGGGTCGCTGCAAAAGTGTGTCCACTGCCTTGGCTGCAAAAGTGTGTCCACTGCCTTGGCTATTCGAGCCTCCCCAGCCCTCAGGGGTGGCCTTGCTGGTCCGGCTGGCTCCCTTGGGTTTTCCTGCAGGCCCTCCTGCGGCCTGGAAATTAGAGATTG
The DNA here is from genome assembly GCF_040939455.1 of Microcebus murinus. Lineage (NCBI taxonomy): Eukaryota > Metazoa > Chordata > Mammalia > Primates > Cheirogaleidae > Microcebus > Microcebus murinus. The sequence goes on from NC_134117.1 coordinate 1,673,521, forward strand.
CCCCATTCGTAGTTGGTGCTCACTGCACGCTGGGCGCTGGGCTGGACCCGCAGGATGTTCATGGAGACCGGGGCACATGGCGGTGCCCGCACTGGAGTGAGGGGGTGTCCAGAGGGCTCAGTCAGGGTTTGGCAAGATCACGGCTGTGATGGGGCCGTGAGGCAGCCAGTCGGCACCGTGAGCCTGTGCAGGGGCGTGCTTCCCAAAGTAGGTGCCCTGGCGGGTGGTGGCCCCTCGAGGGTGGGCGCCCACTGGGTGAGCAGTAGGGAGGTGTGCCAGGCGGAGGGTGTGGCCCAGGCACAGAGGCATGGTCGGCGGAAGCACGGTGGGGGTGAGGGGTGGAACTCCTAACTCAGTCCCTGGATCTGGTCTTGCTTTCTGTGTAGCAGCAATAGGGTTTTCATCATCACCGCAGTGACAGCCATGAACTCCCCACGTGTGGCCCCCCCATCTCCTGCAGGCTGCTGGGATGGGGGTTCCTTCCTCCACGAGGGTGTCCAGGCCTGGGAGCAGTAGCCGCATGGGCCCCTGACAGGTCCTACTTACTAAAGAACTATTTTGTAAAAAATCACTGGTGTGCTGGGCGCCCCAGGGGCTGGGGCAGCCTCATGGGATGGGGCGGGGGAGGCCAGAAAGTGCAGCCCTGTGGGGGCCCCATAGGGGCTGAGACCCCAGAGGGGAGCAGGTGCCCTGGCCACAGCCCCCCAGGGCAGAAGGGACTCTCTGCCATCTTGGCCACCCTGGAACTTGCCGGGAAACCACAGTTGCTCTCTGCGAAGCTGTCTTAGGCAGCTCTTTCTTTTTCAGGACCACGTTTAAGGAGTTCGCCGAGAAACACGGCCGCGACCAGAGGTTTCGGCTTGTCCAGAAAAGGAAGGACCAGGAGCATTTTTTCAACCAATTCATACTTATTCTTAAGAAACGGGACAAGGAAAACAGACTGAGGCTGCGGAAAATGAGATGAATCTGTGAAAATGCAATAAGACCCCGGGGGTGGGCACGGGGGTGTGTGCCGGGACGAGGGGTCACACACGGCTCGGGCAGAGGCGGGCAGCGCAGGGCGGGCGCGGGGCGGGCAGGCGGGCTCTGCACTGGCCGGAGGGCCGGGGCCGCCGCGGGTTTCGACTCTCAGAGGATTATTGTTTCATATTGAAGCTCTTTTTTGTACAACGTCCGGAGTTTGATGCATTTCTAATTGCTATGATACGTCGATCCCTTAATTGTTTTAATTATGCAAATTACTTGTAATATACACAAACGGTAAATCCACTGCAGGTTAGTGACTAAGCAGAAACAGGAACCATCTAGAACAATCTCAAGGCGTTTCATCACGTAAGACGATCACCTAAAACCTTTCTTCTGAAAACCTTTGTGAATTACTTCACTCCTCCAGGAACTCCTAACCCAGTCCCTTAAGGTCTGGTCTCGTTTTCTGCGTAGTAGCAATAGGGTTTTCATCATCACCATAGTGACAGCCGTGAGCATCCCACGCGTGGCCCCCCCATCTCCTGCAGGTTGCTGGGGTGGTTCCTTCCTCCACGAGGGCGTCCAGGCCTGGGGAGCAGGAGCCGCACGGGCCCCCGACAGGTCCTACTTACAGAAGAATTATTTTGTACAAAAATCATCATATTAATATTTGAGTTATTTTTATTGTATGCCCAGAGTTTGCATGAGATTTTTCTCATCATCTTTGTATAAAAAAATTTTAAATTTTTTTTAATCAATAAATATTTTAAACCAGTGTGTTTGTGTGCCTAAGACGTTCATCACAATCGTAAGCAGCGAAATTGCGTTTCATCGAAAGACACCCAGCTTTGAAAGATTTAGGGGAGAAAAAATCTGATTGCAGGTGAGGGCTGTGTAACTACCACTCAAACCGAGCCTGGCTTTTCAACAGGCTCACTAGTACCGGGTAGAACAACTCTTGGTAAAACCTTAGCTGATTGTGTTCCTTCATTTGTCGGGTATCCATTTATTTATCTCAGATTTACGGAGTCTGTTAGGGTGCGATGCCTTTGTCCTTGGTAAACCGTGATGCAGCCTCCTCACCCACCTTCTGCTTGTTTGTTCTTATTTATTTACTTATTTTGAGACAAAGTCTCGCTCTGTGGCCCTGGGTAGTGTCAGCCTACCTCGCCGCAACCTCACAGCCCCCGGGCTCCAGCGATCCTCCTGCCTCAGCCTCCCGCGTAGCTGGTAATGAAGGTGAGCTCCACCACGCCCAGCTAACTTTCCTATTTTTAGCAGGGACGGGGTCTCGCTCTTGCTCAGCCTGGTCTCGAACTCCTGGCCTCAAGCCATCCTCCCACGTTGCCTCGGCCTCCCAGAGTGCTGGGGTTACAGGCGTGAGCCACCGCGCCCGGCCCATAGTTGACGTTTTCATCCCCTTTAGATATGATCTCGTCCAGGCGGAGCGCCCGGCCCTGCCTCCGGGAGTCACGTGGGCACACACAGAGCAGCCGAGGCGCCACGCAGACCCACCACGAGTGGCTCCCACGACCCCTTCCGTGGACGTAGGCAACGTCTCTAAGTGACTCATCCATTCGTGTATGGGACAGATTGTGCCGAGTTCCCGAGATGTGCCGGGCACAGGCGCCCACGCGGTGGGGCAGGGAAGGGGGACGGAAGCACGTGGGCACGCGCTGGAGTGGTCCCCTAGGCTGCTGTGACCGCTTTCCCTGGTGGGGGCCCCTATTCTCACAGTCCCGGGGGCCGGAAGTCTCTGATCCAGGGGCTGGCAGAGCTGGTGTCTGGCCGGGTCCCCTTCCTCGCAGACTCTGCCCCATGAGGCAGAGAAGGGCGAGCAGCCCTCGGGGGGTCTGTGTGGGGGCACCCATCCCATTCATGGGGGCTCCACACCCGTGACTCGTCCCTCCCACACGCCCCACCTGCCGACGCCCTTGCTCCGGGGTGGCGTGTGCCGGGGAGGGAGCAGAGGCTGGACCCGGGTCAGGGATCGGGGATGGGGCTGGTCACAGGGAGCCGGCGTCAGAGGTGAGACCGAGGCAGGTGTGGCACCAGCTGGGCACTGCACAGCCCAACTCCACCCCGACCCCACAACCCCGCGTGGACGGGCGGGAGGCGGCGGGCCCGGGAGTGAGCGCCGTCTGCCCGGTCAGCTCCCGGTTGGGGCCGGGCTTGTGCGACCCCGCAGCGCGGCCCAGGCCATCCCGAGATGACAAACTGCGTCCGGCCCTCGCCTCGCCCAGATGCTGCGCCTGTCTCGACCTCGGCTCGCAGACCGCAGATGGGAACGGCTGTCCCCCCGCCCGGTCGGCCCCTCGCCTCTGCCCGCACACGGACGTTTGTCATCGGCTGACTCTGCCAACTCATTCCCTTCACGGCCCAGCGTGGGCGCTTTGCCCTGGGCGCTGCCAGGGTAACTCGTAAAACAGATTTGCGGGACGGCGCTGTCCCCGTCGCCAGCGAGTCAGCGAGTGGCTGAGTGGCAGTTCCATCTCTGTCTGCCCAGACGGCGGGCAGCCTGCCTGGGCCGGGCCGTGTGCGGTGCCTGCAGCTCCCTGGCCGTGAACTCTCCCAGCAGCTGCTCCCAGAAACCGGAGCGGACACTTGGGGACAGGGACGGCTGGAACCATCGTGAGTTCTCCAGGCTCCAGAACTAGGGGGCGGCGGGCAGCAGGGTAGTGTCGGGGGTCAGGCAGGTGTCCCCACAGTGGCAGGTGGGGCCCAATCCAGGTTGCTTTTCCTCTTTGCCGTTGTCCTCCTGATCCTGGATTTACCCCGGGCAGGAATGATCTGGGAGACCCCGGCTGCCCCGAGCATGGCCAGGGGGGCTTCATCTGCAGAGATCACCTGACTCCAGGTGCGGCTCTCTCCCTGCCGCCCCCACCAGCCTCAGGAGCCCCACCGCATTCCACTCATGGAGAACCCTTGTGGATGCCACCAGATCTCATTCCTGACACCCAGTGCTGCCCCCATGGTGGCCTCCAGGGAGTGCTGCCCGGCAGATGAAGCTTCAGGTGCAGCCTCCTGCCAGGTGAGTGCTGCCTCCCGCTCTGGCCAGCCCTGCCCCCTGCCCCGCCTGAGCCCACACCCGGCAGACTGCAGAGGACTCTGCCTTGGAGACACGGTCAATGCTCCTGCAGTAGGCAGACTCCAGCTGTGGAGGCTCCTTCCCCCTGGTGGGTGGTCCCGCCTGCAGGCTCCAGCAGGCCACACGGGCAGGAACTGGCCCATCTGAGGACAGGTGGCTGGGATGCTCTTACCCACTGAACTTGGCCATTTGCAGTTTTTAGATTTTTGACAGGGCTAGGGTAGGGAGGAAAGGAAATGAAAAGTAGGCTCCAGCCCAGTTCCTCATTTCCAGCAATGTCACTGAGCTCATCAGAAAAGCCCAGGTGACCCTCCAGCTCCAGGGTGGCCAGCATCATGCTAGCTTGCCCACTCTGTCTGCTCTCACGGGGCCCAGAGACTCAGGTCTGGCGTCCCAGACTCCCGGCCCTGCCTGCACAGCTGTTCCGACCCTGCCTCCTCCCTTGGCAGGGCCACCCAGGCAGGTGGCTTGGGGTGGAGCCCACCTGGGGACACTGACCCTGGATTGTCCCACGGGCTCACCAGGCCTCAAGCCACCTGCCCTGCTGATGGCTGCAGGTCCAGACGGGCATTATGACCGGCCTCCCCCTGCTCCCTTAACCCCCCAATCCCAAAACTCTTCCCGCCTGCTTCGGAGCTGGCCGGGCTCTGTGTGCTGGGAGAAGACGCCCTTGCGCCCAGCTCGCTCCTGGGCACAGCATCTTCCACATCTACTCCTGAGCGTGCAACCGCTGCAGCTCCCGACGCGGGGTCCACAGCCGGACTCGCACCCCAGCCCGCAGCCGCTACCCACGCACCGGGCAGGCGGTGTCCTGCTTGCCTGGAGGGGACTCCTGCTCTGTGGCTTGTTGTTCTCTGCCTGTTATGATCCGTGGCGCTTCCTCTGAGGCGTCGTCTGTAGGAAGGAAGCCCAGCGGGCACAGGCCTGGGGCCAGCGTGGGTGCTCTGGCCGCTGCTCCGCGTCCACCGGCCTCTCTGCCCGCCCCACGGCCCCGGGTGCCGAGGGAGCAGGTGGAGCGGGGGCCAGGTGGCCGGTTGGAGTGAGAAAACCATCTAAGCAGAACTTTTTATCTCAAGAAGGTTTTGATTTTTGTTGGATTATGAACAGAAACGTCCCCTTGGTATTGTGCACGCTTGAGGGCCGGGGCTGGGCTCGGCTCCTGGGTGGACATGGCGGAGCTCCCAGCTCGGAGCTGTGTCGCGCAGACCAGCGCTGGGCCGGCAGGGCCGAGCTGCTGACTCGACACTGGTGTGTGCTCGACCCCGTGTGTGCGTGTAAGTGCACGTGCATGTGTGTGTGTGTTCGTGTGCTTGTGCACGTATGTGCACCCTGTGTATGGTATGTGTATGTGTGTTAAATGCACATGTGTGCATGTTTGTGTGTGCACTATGTGTGGTGCGTGTGTTGGTCTTTTGAAAACCCCATGGCTCCAAAATGCTCTCCCTCTATCCACTCAGCCCCGACCATCCCCCCCCCGGGTGGGCGCTGCTCCGGGAGGCCGTTGTAGGGCGTGCACCGCTGCCGAGTGCCTGACAGCACCCGCATGCCCGAATCCCCGTGTGCCCCGACCTGGACGTGTCAATTCTGCAAACTCTCATCGTCAGGGAAAGCCAGGGAAACGAAAACAACCGGGAGATTGCTCCCGAGAGGGGACGGGTCATTCCGGCACAATTGCAGAAACAGCGCGGCGCTGGCCTCATCCCACACCCGTCCGAGATGATCTCTCCATCTTAGTCCCTAACTCTGCCCGCGAAGCCCAGAAGTGTGGGCGTCCGTATGCTTTTCACAGTAAATCACCTTCCGGCAAAGTGTGCTGAGAATGAATCATGTTTACTGCCATTCCGACTTCCTTCCACTTCTCCAAAACTCACATTTAATAACAAAGTCAGAGAGCTGCTGCACCCTCGTTTTTTGTGGCTCCGGCTAACAGACTTGAAATGCCCTCTTGATTCAAATGTATTTGCAAGTGTGCCGCCTCTGCCTGCTTTACCTCCACGCAGTGCCGCCCCGGGAGATGTGAGAGGGGTCCTGGTCTAATCGTGGCTCTGAGTGCAGACGTCTGCACGTCACGTTACGTGGCCGTGGGGAGCTGCTCTCCCCTCCCGTCGGACTGTCCCCGTGCGGGAAGGCCACCCCCCGGGACGGGGCGGCAGGACCTGCCCGCACAGCTGCCCCTGACGGCCCTGCTCAGGGCTGGAGAGCGCCGCGCTGTAGCTCATGTTCACCGCCACTAAATTTTGGCTAAATCACAGGACCAGGACCATAATGGGAACACATAAAAGAGGCCCACAAAACACTCACAGTTTTTAGGTTTTATTTAGGGTATAAAAGAAATATTTATTACAGTCCTACACACAATAAATATTTCTTTCCATTTGCATCATCACTTTGCAGCTCACACCATATTTTAGAAATGGAAACGGCCCATAAAGGCCCTGGCAATTCCGCTGCGAATGCGCCCGCATAGCTCAGCGCCTTGGAAGCAGGACGAGGTCTGCGCCGCCCTTGCCTGGCAGCCGGGGCGCCTGCGGGCCTGGCGGTAAATCGCCCCTGGCGCGGGCTCCTTCCCTCCTCTCCATCGCTGCCAGCCCGAAAAAAATGTGGCCGCAAAAAGTCAGGGCAGCAAGTCCCCAGGGGCCAGCAGGTTCTCCTGTCCAGGCGGGACCCTTGGTGGCCTGTGCTCCCCGCCCTGCCTCCCTCCAGTTCTGGAAGCAGAAGCCGCTGCGTGGCCAGCACTGCAGATATGGAGGCCTGGGCAGCACCGGGGCCGGCTGTGCCGGGGGCAGGCGTGGGGCACGCACAGTTCCCACCCGGGAAGAGCTGGGGAGCCAGAGTGGAGGCGGGGGACGGCACAGCCCGGCTTAGTGCGCCAAGGCCTGTGTCGGGGCGACCACATCCACAGCCGCAACCCCGATGCCTGCAGGCAGTTCCCTGAGCGACGCAGGAGGCAACTCACGCCATCCTCACGTGCACCGGGGGCAGTCAGGATGGCTGCCCCCATTTTACATATGGGCAAACTGAGGCACGGAGAAGCAGTGAGCGCCTGGGCTGGGGCCATAAGGCAGGCAGGTGGCCCGGAGGACCCGAATGTCCGGCCACTGCTCCGCATGGCCCCACAGCAGGGGGATCGGAGGCGAAATCCCCGGAGAGACCTTTGGGGCCGTGTCCTTTCACCGCAGCAGCTGCCCCGGCACTCACAACACCCTCAGGGGGCAGCGAGGAGAAGCCGCGTGCCCAGGACCACCCGTCTAGCACCACTGGGCGCTGGTTCCCTCCGAGGTCCACGGATACAGAGGCGTCGGAGGTGTTTGAAAACGGAGGCTGTGGGCCAGAGAGCGCGGGCGGTCAGCGAGGGAGCCTGGTGAGCCTTTTGTGTCCTGGGATGCTCAGAGTCTGCTCCTGCCAAGTGGCAGTTCCCATGTCACAGGGTCTGCGGGTCGAGGGGCCACGCGTGTAAGTGGCTGGCACACTCGGGCTCCGGTCAGTGCTGCGCAAACTGGGAAGAGAGCTTGTTCCCCAAGGTGTCATTGTCACCTGGGTAGGAATCTCGGCTCTGGGCTGCCTCGGGTGGGCAAGGCCCTGGAGGGAGGCAGGTGCCGGGCGGAGGCGTCTGTGCAGCCAGTGCGGGCTGCGGCGAGCCCATCTCTGCACCGAGATTGCTGCGCCTAATCGCCCTGCAGAGGTATTATTATAATCCCATTTTCTGATTTTCCAGGCCGCGATAGGATAGAGAATATATAACCTGATTATGCACCATATAATGTATTAAGCCAGGAAGATCTTATAATTAAAACATTTAGAAAGAACTATCTAGGGAGGTAGTTAAAATCCATTTAAATCCTTATCAAATAATGAAAATAACTTCAGGAAAAAAAAACCAGCCTCTGAGCTATGTGTTCACCTCCACGATCATTCGTGGCTTCCGCAAGAGGCTCAGGCAAATTCCCTGGGGAACGCCGAGGGCTGAAGAGCCCGTTGGAGCACAGGCTGAGCCGCAGGCCGGGTGCCGTGTGGGCTTCTTCAAGGGTCTCCAACCACTCTGGTGGCCAATGGGCAAAGAGGGTGTCCTCAATGTTGGGGGTCTCGACTTCCTTGCCTGCCCCCTGCCCTGCCCCCACCCCACCGGCAGACCTCACCCACCATCCCCCTGCAGGGTGCCGTCCAGCAGGGGCAGCGCCAGCCGGTGTGGCCTGGGCTGACCCTGTCTCCACGTGGCTTCCGGCTCCTGTCTGCAGGTTGAGGGTTGGACTCCACCGCTTCTCAGCCCCTTCTCTGCAATCCAGGTGGACATGGTGGTGTGGGTGCTGTGCCCACAGCTAAGCTGCAGCTGCCTTGACCTCGGGTTTCCCGGGAGAAGGTGGTGTCGTCATGGGGCACCTGTCCAGGTGCACTGCGCCAAACAGATGAGGACCTCGGGGGCAAAGACAGAGAGGGAAGGGGTTGCCCTCCGACCGGGCACTGGCGATTCCCGGGAGCTGGGATTCGGAGACATTTGCGTCTCCAGCACGCTCTGGCCACCTCTAGGGTCCTTAACTCGGGAACTAATTGCTCTTCGGGAATTAATCAAGCTGTGATCTGTCAGGCGAGTAGTAAGTCACCCTGGCCAGTGAGCGGGAAGGGCAGTGCCCAGGGGACAGGTGCCTGCAGGCTGTGCTGGGCCCGAGCTCAGGGGACAGGAGGGCAAGATGTTGACACTCGGCCCCCAAGGTCAGTGCAGCGACCTTGACCCGCACAAGATGTGGACTGAAGAGTCGTTACCTACATTTTTAACCTGAGCTGTTCCCTGTGACTCTTCCACGACTCCCTGGGACATTGGCCTGGGAGGAACGAGGACCTTTGAAGGATTCTCATGACTTAATTCTTCAAACGTGGGGAAGTGGAGAGAGAAGGGCGTGACCCCCGGGCCTCAGGCATGAGCCCCAGACTCTGAGCCCTGTTGCTGCCCCTACCCTCGCCCAGTGCCCGTCTGCAGGCCCCGCCCGGCACCACCTGGCGCTCCAGGGCCCACGGGAGTCTCCCAGGAGAAGCCCCGACCCCGATTCCCGCAGTGGTGCTTCTGTGGGACGTGACGGGGACACGAGGGGCCGGTCACACCCCCACAGGCTGCGCCTGAGCTGGGGAGCTGCAGCCGATTCCCCCCTCCCCAGATAAGACCCGGGGTTAATTAGCTCTCTGGAAATCCGCGCCACGTGAGGAGTAGCCGCGCTGGCGTCCCATCAATTGCTAATCCTGCTGGAGGCCTCTGGGCCCTGGCAGTCCGCGGAGAGCGGGCACTCTGGCGGGCGGGCGCGTCCACGAGCCGCGAGTGTTCAGGTCACCATCGTGCTGGTTCCACCCAGGCCAACCCGGCCGTCACGGCGCACGCCTGGCACACGCTTGGGAAGACAAGACTCACCACGTGCAAAGCCTGCACGTCTGGGTCCTGGGTGGGCAAAGTCTCTCTCCCGCCTGCCGCCGGGCAAGGCCAGCCAACCTGCCCGTGCCTTCAGGACCCTATAACTAACAAAATGCTGAAAATATAAAGTGCAGTGAAGGTCCAATCACGCAAGTCCACACGGCTCCAGAAGTTCACAGATGCACAGCTTTGGAAGTTTGCTGACGGCCTCAGCAGAGCTGTTGCAGGAAGTGTTGGCTGGTTGAAAGTAAAGTTATTAAAGTTATTATTATTATTATTATTTTTCCGTTTTGCAAGAGAAACACGTTGAGAATGCTCCGGGTTAGACTGAGGCAGGACTGAAGAACGAGGACGCAGCCTGGAAACCGCAGGCCCCAGAGCTGCCGTCGACGGGAGTTTGCCTGCAGTGCTCTTGGGGTGCCGCCTTGAGGACGAAGCCCTGGGGTGGCCCACAGCCCTGGAACCTGCAGCCTGGGGACAGCGGGTGGGGCTGCAGGGGGAGGGGGAGAGCAGGGGACGGGTCCAGTCCGGCCTTACTGAGCCGGCGCAGCTGAGACAGAAGGACTCGCGCCCCTGCACGCCGGGTGTCCGGGCACAGCGGCTGCGGTGCTGAGGAAACGGAGTTGGGGTCCACGGAGGGTCACACACGTGAGCTGCACGTGCATGGCCCTGGCACTGCAGAGTGACCCCCACGTGAGCTCGAGACCCCCCACCACATCAGGGGAGTGCCGAGGGGCTCTGCCCTCTGCCCGGTGTGCCGGGCAGCGCTGGGCTCTCAGGCCTCAGGGGGCCACCGGGGCTCCTCTTGCTGTACAGGGACATGTTTGTGCCCCTCCCTGCCGACGGCATCGCTGGGGCCAGGACCACGGCCAGAGTGCCACTAAAGCAGGCGCTTCCCAGGAGTGTCACGGACGGCATTCTCCCGCAGGGTCAGGGCCACGTCTGTGCTGGGCGCCCGGCTGCCCCCAGGTCAAGGCTGTTCTTCCCGTGGGTCCCCAGCCCTCTGTCCTCCGCTTTCTGGACAGTGTGGCCAGCGTGGCCTGGGGATGGGACAGCACCAGAGGCTGCACCGAGCTGGGCGGGGGAGGGTTCAGGGAGGAGGCGGCCTGAGCTGGTCCCCAGACGCAGGCCCCAGACCTGGGGCAGCGCCCTGCGGTGAGCAGGGACCGGGGCAGGACGCTCTGAGGTTTCACCACCCGAGAGCACAGGTACTGGGGGGACCTGCAGTGCGGCTGAGCCCGTGGTTTACGCAGGCAACAGATGGGTGAGAAAGCCACGTAAGCAAGGACTCACCCTCGTGTGTATATGTGTGTGTGTGCCTATGCTATAGACATGCACACACGTGCACGTTTATGTGTGCATACATTTGTGTGCACGTGTATGTATAGGTACATGTGTGCATGCATATTGTATTGTGTATTTGTGTGTCAGAGCATGTGCCTATGCATGTATGTGTACATATGTGTGTGTGCATATGCTTGTGTGTATTTGCGTGAGAGTGTATGCATATATGTGTGTGTGTGTATGCCTGTATGTGTGCATTTGTGAGAGTGTGTGTGTGTGTGTGTGCGTGCTCTAGCCGGGGCGGAAGGGGAAGAGTCTATGAGGGGAACCATCTGTCGCAGTCAGATCCCGGGACTGGCTCACAGGCTGTGCGTGGCCTGGCAGGTCTGCAAGTGTCCGGACAAGGGGAAATAGACCTGGCGCCTGTGTTTGTTCAGCAAGAGATGGGCTGTTTCTGCCCACTCTGGGAAATGCAAGTGTTCAATAATTTGGGGCACAGAAATTATTAAATGCACAATCTCTTTTTGAAATATTAATTTTATTTAGCTATAAAAATGTTTAATGAGCACATAAACACAGGACATCACGTCACTGTTGTATAAATGGAATCATGAGCGTGTAGATAGCGTGAACAATATTACAGACATATTTTAGAGGAATATGGCTCAGGAGAGGGGGATGTTTTTGAAGAAGCCCTAATTGGGCCTTGAAGACGAGCCGCAGGTCGGAGGCAGGGAGGGCCGAGGCTGGGGTGTGGGCGGCTCTGCCCGCGGATGACACGGCGTCCTTGTGGGGGCCCGTGGACTCCTCTGTGTCCTCCCCCGAGAGCCAAGGGACACTTGGTCCAGGTCAGTCTCCGCCTCCCGCACCTGCTCTTCTGCAGTTTCCTTCTTTCCAAACCAAATTGTCTCGGACCAACCTTTCATATCAGTGATTTAAAATACACAGTTTTGCACCTGTAAGCGTTGTTCGTTGCCCGCCTTCTACTTTGAAAGTGTTTCAAACCTATGGAAACGTTGAGAAATAATAAAATGAACCCTCATACACCTTTCAAATTCATGAGTTTCCAGCATTTTGTTGCATATGTGCACTTTCCATATGTACGTGGTGACATCCGCCCTCCAGGCCGGGACTCCTGCGGGCCTCTTCCCCTAGCCTGGCCACGGTGAGGGCTGCCGGGCCCCGCGCTTAGGTTGACCCGAGAGGTGAGAAGCAACCTCGACGTGCGGTTTCAATGCATTATCCTGAGTAGAGTTGTAGATGTTTTCTCACCATTTGCCATTTATCCTTTGGATCTGCCATGCACATGATGGTTTTTGCATGGCAGCCACTCTGGGCATGTAATCCACCGAGTGTGTCATTGCACTTAACCCTCTTTTATTTCATGGCTTCTGAATGTTGAGTCTCGATTGGAAAAGCTTTTCCTCTCTCCAGGTTAAAAAGAAACCTACTATGTCCCATGCTTTCTGCTGATATCCGTGTGTATGTGTGTTCTACAGTGAGATCTCCGGCCCATGCTAAACGTGCTGCAACGAACCGTGTGCATCAGGGGCCCGCTGTTCCTAGTGGAAGTCGGGCTCTCCTAATGTCGCTTTGTTGTAAACCAGCGGATGAAGGGGACTCGGACACCAGAATCCAATCAGCCAAATCGGTTTATTGATACCTGTGCAGGGGCCGTCACCTCTCCATGCAAGGAGGGAGAAACAGCCCCGAACAAAGACTTTTGCTGTCCCTTTATACCTTATAATCTGGCAGCTGTGCAAGCAAGCATAAACTCAATCGCACCAGCAAGGCCAGGATGGCAGGTCAACTGGAACTCTCCCACCCTCCTAAGCAAGCAAGCAGTTGGTTACAGAGGCGGGACGTGGCAGTTAGCTGTTGTCTGAGCAAGCAACAAGGGACAAGTACACCAACAGCTTTCTGAGAACAGGCCCGAACAGACCCATTTCCCCCACTTGACTTCCTGCAGGGACTTTTCACTAGCAGTTGTTCTCAGAGCAAGACAGAAGCCATCTTAGGCCTATCTGCAGATTAGGCCTGTTTTAGTGAGCTGGCTATTGACTACTTCAGCTTTTAAAAAGCTTATACTTAGCCGGGCGCGGTGGCTCACGCCTGTAATCCTAGCTCTCTGGGAGGCCGAGGCGGGTGGATCGTTTGAGCTCAGGAGTTCGAGACCAGCCTGAGCAAGAGAGAGACCCCGTCTCTACTATAAATAGAAAGAAATTAATTGGCCAACTAAATATATACAAAAAAAATTACCCAGGCACGGTGGCGCATGCCTGTAGTCCCAGCTACTCGGGAGGCTGAGGCAGTAGGATCGCTGAGCCCAGGAGATTGAGGTTGCTGTGAGCCAGGCTGACGCCACGGCACTCACTCTAGCCTGGGCAACAAGCGAGACTCTGTCTCAAAAAAAAAAAAAAAAGAAAAAGAAAAGAAATAAAAGTGTATACTTTCCCTGGTATTCTAGAGGTGTCCTCTTCAATACATGCTCAATTTCCATATGTGTTGGGGCTTATTTATGGTTTTCTATTTTCTTCTGTTCTTCAGTTAATTCATGTCCCAATAACACACTGTTTTAATCACAGAGAAGTTATCTATTTTTGATATCCAGTAAGTCTCCGTTTTTTGCTCTTCTTTTAATTTTTTTAAAGATAGTTTGTATTCGTTTCAACACAAAATTAAAAATCTACCTTTTTTGCTTCAGGAAAGGAAACCTGCCAGCATTTTTTGTTTGTATCACGCAAGATAATATGTACTAACCTGAAAAGCTGTTATCTTTATACTTTTAAGCGGTCCCAAACAAGAATGGGAGCTACTTCTCAATTCAGGGAAATCTATATTTTTAAAGGAGTATTTAAAAGTTTTTGTCATGTAAGTTCACAGTTTTTAAAAATTTGTTTCTATGTATTTTTCTTTCTATTGATATTTAAATGGTGTTTCCTTACCTCCTGCGTCTTCTGTTTGGTCACCCTTCGTTTGCATGAAGGATATTGATTATTAGGTTCATTTTATGTCCTGATGCTCCCCTGAATGTTTGAGCCTGTTTTGGTTTCAGACGTTTAGGTTTCAGTTTCAGTTTAACAATCGGTTTCGTGCCCTGTTCCCTAGGGTTTTCCAGGGACAGGCCGACATCGCTGCAGACGGGGTTTCGCTTCTGTCCCTCCTTTACCTGCCCAGTCTGACGGTGGCGACTGAGCCTCACGCAGCGTCCCGCAGGCCGGACCGTGCTGGGTTCTCTCTTACGAGGGGGAGGGTTCCCTCCCAGGCCCCAGCTTGGCTGCGGGGCTGAGGAATGTTTCTTTATGCCAAGGACGTTACCATCAATTCCTTTTTTAACTGAGCGCTTTTGTTGTTGTTTTAATCAGGAAAGCGCATTGGGATTTGCAGAAGCCACCAATAAAGTGTTAATCTCCAGCCAGGGCTGCCCCAGGCCTGTCCAGAAACTGGCCACGGGGATGCCTCCGGCGGCCGTTTCCTTGGAGACCACGGGGGATGGACGTGGAAGCCGCGTCCCTCTGACCTGCTCTGAAACCCCTGGGGTGCCGGCTCAGGACCTGGGCACCGCTGTGGCTTCTCTGCCTGTGGCCCACACACTGTCCAGCCCCGCCCCAGGCAGCTGGACACGCTCCGGTGGGAGCAGACCAGTCCCTGTGCTCCAGGGAGGGCTTTTCACGCAAGGAAGACGCCGTATGGGTTGTGCCGCTGCACGGCGCCTGCCTGGAAGGCCAAGGAGACGGGCATTACATGAGCCTCGGTGGCACCCGGGGGGGCCGATCGCCCGCTGAGCTCACACAGGGGCAGGGCTGGGTCTTAAAAAATTACACTCTCATTGCTCGAGCTCAGGAGTTCGAGACCAGCCTGAGCAAGAGCGAGACCCTGTCTCTACTATAAATAGAAAGAAATTAGCCAGGCATGGTGGTGCATGCCTGTAGTCCCAGCTACTCGGGAGGCTGAGGCCGGAGGATTGCTTGAGCCCAGGCGTTTGAGGTTGCTGTGAGCTAGGCTGATGCCGAGGCACTCTAGCCTGGGCAACAGAGTGAGACTCGGTCTCAAAAAAAATACACCGTCAATTTCCGGACTGAGAGCTGCCTGCTGTCTTCCTATGACAAGCTCTGCTTGCATTTGGATCCCAGTGTTCTTAAAGTGGTGACTGGGGGCGAGACAGGTTTAGGAGGGGCCACAGATCGCTCAGCGCCCACACGCCAATCATCCTCTGCCTGCTGTTCTGTGAGCACCCGGAGGCTTTCGGGGAGCGCCCCCCGTGTCTGAGCGCGGACGCCACCCCCAGAGCTGGAGTGCAGGGCGTGCTCAGAGGCTGCGATGGGCTGTGCCAGCTTGTTCTCCAGCACGTTCCTCGGCTGCTGTGGGAAGGTGGGGACACTCTGTGCAGCCACTGCTCAGGGACTCGCCTTGCTGCAGCCCGAAGGTTGGGTCTGGGGCTTTGCGGAAGTTTAGGCTGAAACTGCAGGGACCAGAAACTGACTTATCTTCATGGACCCCACAAGCCAACCTGCCACCCAGACACTCAATTCCTGACTGTCGTCGGGGAGGGGAATAGACCTTTCTAAGGAAACGGATTCCCACTACCCAGGGTGGCTCTTCTCATGCCTGGGGAGGATGCCGGGAGCCACCTCTTCCCCGGAAGTGTCCTTGCTGGGTGTCGGGTCAGGGCAGAGCCCTCGGGGTGGGCTCGGGAGGCCTCTCGGGGTGCGTGTCCATCGGCGACCCCGTGGACCAGCGCACATGCCTCCCACCCACTGCTGGGGACTCGGGCAGGATCCCGGCACGAGCGGCATCGGTAAGCAAAAGGGCCTCTGCTTTCTCACACCTGCCCCGGGCATGTGTCGGGAACGCGTCACACTCCAGGGACTGGGGGTTCCAGGCTGATCGAGGGTCACAGCCCCCCCTCCCCCTCAGGAATTAAGGTCAATCCCTGTTTTGTTTTCGGTTGTTTGCACACAAACAAGGGCGGGGAATCGCTCTTGTTTCTGTGTTTCCCCGAAAACTATTTGCATTCAAAATCCTCAGCAAAAGGCTTCGTGTTGCATTATGACCGGTCAACCCTTTGGTGAACTGACAAGGGAGCTCACAGACTATAGCATCTCTCTGTTTGTTTTAATAAACAGCCTTTTCTTCTGTGTGTCCAAGTCATCGATTTTGCCATGTTCGTGTTGCTGCTAGAAGACAGCACGCAGATAAACAAACGGTGTGTTCGCTGTTGACTTCCACAAAGAGCGTCTCTTTCTTGATGAGAAACACCACCTGGCGGTGTCCTGGGGGCGATGGTCTCCCCGCCTGTGTCTGCTCCGGACACCTTTTGCTGTTAGAAACCACGGCCTCACAGTCTCACGCGCGCATCGCGGCTTCCGTGCGCTGTGGGGATCAAGGCAAGGAAGCTGGGATTCTGGTCCTCTCGGATGCACTGCCCCAGTGGTGCAAGGAGGAAAAGAATTTCCCTGCATGCACGGTGCTCGCGCCTGGATGGGCCCCCTCCTGTAAACTGCCATTTTCAAACGTGGGTCCAGAGAATCTGGGACATGTTGTCACAGAGGAGGTGTCCCCTCACTCCCTGTGACTCTGGGGGGGAGCGGCACACGTCTGGGTGGGGGTGGGGAGCTCCAGAGGAGCAGAGGAGACACGGGTCCCGTAAGAGCTGCTGCAGATGAGAGGAGGGGGGTTGCTCAGCCGCCCCCTGGGCAGTCGGCATCTGCTGCAGGCCCGGAGCCGGTGGTGCTCAAGAGGGGGCTGGGAGTCCCTTTAAAGTCTGCTCTGTCCCCAACCTCCCATTCCCAGGCGGCTGCAGGTTGATCGCAAGGAGGCAACTGCAGCGAAGAGGGAGTGATGTGCGTTGCCTTCGTGTGTAGCCGTCCACGCGACGGTGGCTTCGCTTGCATAGCTGGAGAATATGCATTTGATAATGAACCAGTCAGAACAGCCGAGAGCAGTTACGGGAAAAGCGTTAAGATGGTGTGACCCCACACGGCTGGAACCGCTAACGCCGCTGAGAGGGCATGAGGCTGGGTGGGGGCCGGAATGGGGAAGTCAGGACAGAGGCAAAGACGGCCGCAAAGCGGACTCGCTGCCCATGGGCGTGATGACCAACCAGCCAGCCACCCGTCGGTTAGGAGGGGGCGTTAGGCAGCGCCATCCGTCAAAACATTTTGTTATTTTGGCGGAATTTCATTGCCGTGGCCTGGGCTCCTCACAGCACGCTGCCATACGAAGCGAAGCCGCCCGGGGCTGAGCGCAGAAGCTCAGAGCAGGGAAGGAGCAACCGAAAAGGGGAGAAAACTGAGCGGGTTATTATTAACCCGACACACAGACGGTGAGAATGTTCCCTTTGATTTTCGTCTATTTCTTTGAAAATGTAAACGATAAAGCCAAATCACAGGAAGATTATTGTCTTCCGGACATAATTGAGTGGATTATTTAAAACGTTAATTCAGAAACATATTACATGATCTACAGCCCAGGGGCCAGGATTTATACGAAGGTGTCGAATAAAGGCATTAACTGGCACGAACAAACGCTAATCTGCAAAGTGACAAAAACTCAAGAGAAATCAATACATTTAAAGTATTTTTCCGTAATGGAGAAGTAGCTGAAGGAAATGAATGAATTATTTACAGGAAGATCATTGACAAACATAGAAATTATTCAGATTTTCTGGTAATCGGGAAGAGACAGTTTATCATAACAGTCGGATGCTTGTTACTTATTAAATAGGAAAAGCTTTAAGATAATGGTGATATGCCCAGTGCCCGTCGGGGAAAAGGGAAGAGAAGATGCTCGTGCTACCCACAGGCTGTTAATTGATCACTCACACGCTCTTGACTCGTGTGACTTGATTCAATGGCTCCCTTTTTGGAGTCTGCTCTAAGGACAGTCCTATCGACCACCAGAGACGTCCGGGTGAGGTGTCCCTCCCCCGCAGTGTCCCTTACGGTGAAAAACGTGAAATTCTACGCCCAACGCTAGGGGAATAATTAAATCGTGCTCTATCATACAATAGATAATTACACAGCCATTAAAACGCCTCTCTAAAATTGTCAGCGACTGGTAGAAAATTTTACAACACAGTATTAACTGGAAAAAGTCAGGCCATAAAAGCACACGTGCAGGATGATCTCAATTATGTGAATATATGTGCTCACGGCGGCCCGAGGGAGCGGCAGATGGATTCGCCGGTGCTTACCCCTGGGGTACCGCGTTACGGATCTTTAAGAAATGCTTCTTCTGTGTACTTTCACGTGAGTATGTGTCGCTTTCCAAAAATAACAGGGGTGACAAGAAAACCAGCAAGAGTCCTTTGGAATGAAGAAGCGAACCCACATGCTGAGAGCTAGCTGGGTCCGGGGGCTGCAGCGGCGGGACCCCAGGGCCGGAGCCTTGAACCGCCCCACCCAGATCAGGTATCTGCAGTCCGCCCGCTATTGATTAACGGAACATCTCGTTATACGTCATTACGCATTTATAGATCTTATTTTTCCGGCCTATTTTTTTTTCTTTCTTGGTTTATTGCTTACTCCGTTTATTTTATCTTAAGATGGAATTGTAATTTCTGTTTCTTTTATTTTTCTCCTTAGAAACTAAACGTGCCTCCCAGTGGGGCAGATGCAGCAGCTCCTGGAGTCCCTTGCTGGGGCAGTTTAGGAGGGAAAGAACGACTCCTGTCCCCACCAGGACTGCCACCCTGTCCCTCAGCCAGGTTTGGGCTGTGCTTTCCAAGAACCTGGGGAGCCCTGGGTGCCTTCGGAGGAGGGCCCGCTGGGTGCCTCCCTGAGCAGACCCATGGGGGCAGGGCAGGAGCAGGATGGGGGTGCCAGGAAGGCAGGCGGCCTGGATCTAGGGTTTGCAGGTGGTGGGGGGCAGCGGCCCAGAATCTCATTCTCTCTCTGTGCAGATGGGTAGAATTCCAACAAGATTAAGTCAGTAATAAATGGGAAAGGGTTTTGTAACCTCCCAAATGCTGCCGCTGGGATGACAGGGGGTGGCCTTGTCGTTCCTGCAAGAACAAAGTGCCCATGGAGTCCTGGGGCTCGCTCCTGCCCCACACGGGCGGCGATGGGTCTTTGGGTCTGGAGGCCTCTCCTGAAATGCAGAGAAGGGCCCTGGGCCAGCCCAGAAAGGGCCAGCCTTGGTCATTAGCCCCCGAGCCAGGCGAGAAGGCAGGCACGGCAGGAGCAGGGAGGACAGCGTGGCGGACGGCGGGAGTGGACCCGCCACCCCCTGCCCTGTTTCAGCAGGAAGGACGAGTGTGCCCGGCCGGCCGGGCAGAGTCAGACTCGCCATGGCTCTGGTTTGCACCACACGCCTGAGCTGCAGAAACCGTGGCCCTGTCTGGACCAGCGAGCAGCTCAGGAGGCCGTGCAGCCTTGACCACGGGATGCTGCCGCCCTGGACACCCAGCTGGCGGTCCCCACCCCAGTGGCACTCCCAGCTGGCCTGTCCCGCTGCGTCTGCGCCGGTGACCTGGCCTCCAGCCACACTCCCTTCCTCACTTCACTCGGAGAACACCCAGACCCTCCTGCCTGCCTGGGGCCAGACCCCAGCTGTTGCAGGCCCTCACCTGGAGACCTCACCTGGAAGTTCTCACCCAGAAGCCTCACCTGGAGGCCCTCCACCTAGAGGTTCTCACCTGGAGGCCTTCACCTTAAGACCCTCACCTGGAGGCCCTCACCTGGAGGCCCTCTGAACCCAGAGCCAGTCAGGTTTGCTCACAGGTATTTGCCTTCAAGGACGCTCTTCGTCGCAGCAGGGGTGTGAGCCAAATGCCCTGCAGGTGGCAGTCAGGGCACAGGTAGGCTCGGGGGAAACAGGGGGAAGCTTTTTAAGTGAGCTGATGTCTGATCTGGGCTTTGAGGCACACACAGGAGTTTTCCAGGTAGACGGAGAGTAGACCACGGAGGTGTGGGCAGGGGAGGCAGCGCAGGCAGGGACTGGGCCATGTCTGGATGTGCTGCGGGGGGGCACAGGGCTCGGGAGAGGCCACCTAGATAGAGGGGAGGACGTGCCACGTGCCCTGGGGTCCCCGTGGGGGTGAGGGAGGTGGAGGCGGTATGCCAGGCCCGGGCTGTTTCTCCTTCCATTAGGAAGCTCCTGTCAACACTTCCTGCTGCCTTTGTCCTTGGTCCTTGCCCTGAGAACCGCCCAGCGGCTCCGCAGAGCGGGGCTGGGATGGGGCTGGCCCGGGCCAGGTGCGGCGGCGTTGGAGAGGTGTGTGGACGGGCAGGGGAAGCGGGGTGTCTTGTGGGCTCAGCGTGGGGGCCCTTTGATGAGTAGTGGGAGTCCAATCCTTGTCCCCATGAGAACACGACCCCCGCCACTAGCTGGCAGGGTAGGTGGCCCTGCCGCCACACGACCACGGGGACATGGGGACTTCCATGTCTCTGTGCCCAGCCCACCCCCTCATGCCCTAAGGTCCAGACGCTCGGGGCAGGGTGCAGTTGTTTCCTAAAAACCAGCCCGAGGCCGCCAGGCGACACTCCCAGCTTCCACAGGCCGAGCTGCCCCATCGTGGTGAGAGAGGCGCCGGCCGGCAGCAGGCCCAGGGACAGGTGACTCGGGGGGAACATCAGGACGCGGAGACCTCGGCAATCCTTCCTCAGCCCTTCCGGTCGCAGCTGAGGAAACCGAGGCCCTCACCTCACGCTCTCGAGAGAGGGAAACTGTCACGGTGCAGGGTCAGAGCTCTCCATCTTCGGCGTGCCGTAGCTGGGCCGTTTCCAAGCAGAGACCGGCGTCAGTGTCTCGGGGACCCGAGCGTGCTCACCAGGGACGTGACGAGGATGCAGGGCGGCGCTGGGGGGGTGACACTTGGAACGCGGGACTCCCGGGCTTCTGGGCATGAATCTGCTCCAGTCCCAGAGTCTGTTTTTGTCAAGGAGTGGGAGTGCTCCCCGAGTGCAGTGCAGGTCAGATGGTTCCTTTTGTTCTCGCCCGGCGAAGCCACGACTGACTGACGTGCCCCCCCTCGGCGACAGCCTGCCAGGAGCAGCGGCTGAGAAACACCTGCGAGACTGAGTCACCTGGGCACAGGGACCATCGCAGGAGCTCTGCAGGGCTTCTAGGTGTCTGCGGATGCTTTTTTAAAGCATTTTGAGTCTTTGTTTTGCGATATAGTTGCAGATCACGTGCAGTTTCAGGGAGTCACGCAGAGAGAGGGGTCATGCCCGTCACCCTGTCTCTTCCAGGGGCAACATCCTGGGGAACTGTAACACAGTGTCACAACCAGGGCATGGATGTTGAGACACTCAAGAGACAGATGGGACATTCCAGCAGCACAGGTGGAGCTCGGGTCACCTGCTGCAGCCACGCCCGCACCCTTAACCCCTTCTAAGCCACTGGCAATCGCTGATCTACACTCCTGTCTTTGCAAGAGTGAGTGGAATCACCACTCGGGACCTCTCGGGACTGACGCCCCAGCCCCCAGCAGAATTATCTGCAGACATTTCATGGCGTCGTGTGTTTCAGTCGTTTCTCCCTTTACGTTACCGTGTAGTTTTAATGACATGGATGTGCCAGAGTTTGTTTAATCATCCACCCGCTGAAGGACATCGGGTGGTTTCTAGGTTTTAGCCGTTACGAACAAAGCTCCCCTGAGCATTCAGACACAGACTTTTATAGGAATATGCATTTTCGTTTCTCTGGCATAAAGGTCCGAGAGTGACATTCTGGATCACGTGGTAGCTACGGACATAGTTTTTGATTTGTTTTGTTTAAGAAGCTGCCAAACAGTCTATTATTGTATTTACCTGCATTCTTGCTCACCGAGTTCTGTCTCCTTCCCTGGTATCCCAAGGTTCCTGCTTTTGTGCTTATTTTCTGTCTAGAAACTTCCTTCCGCCACTCCTTTGAGGCAGCCTGCTGGCAGCGCAGTCTCTCGGTTGTCGGTGCCGTGAGTGCCGTCACTCGCACTGCACTGCTGACAGGTTTGCAGGATGCAGGATTCTCGGGCGACGGGTCTTTCCTTTCACCACTTGAAAGGCGTTGAACCGCTTCCGCATGATCCCTGTGGTTTCTGATGAAAAATCTGCTCTCAGTTGTTTCCCCTGCGGGGAAGGTGCCCATTTCCTCTGCTGCTTTTAATCGTTTTCTTTGTCTTTAGTTTTCATAAATTGAATGACGATGTGTGGCTTTCATATGTTTAACTATGATGGGTTTTAAGGTGGGTTTCTTTCCGTTTCTCCCAGTTGGGATTTGCTCAGCTTCTTGAGTCTATAGTTTTGTCTTTTACCAAATTTGGGGAGTTTTCAGACATTATTTCTTTGAGAACTTTCTCACCCCACCCTCTCCCTTCCTCCATCCCAGGGCTGTGGACACGGACCTTAGATCTCTTGTTGTTGTGCCACAGGTCCCTGAGGCTCTGCTCACTTTCTTTTTGGAAAATCTTGGCCTGCATTCCGTGTACTGTTCAGGTTGGAAAACTCCACTGTCCTGTGTCCCAGTGGCTGCACTTTCCCAGGTTCCAGGTAATCCAGTCATTGCCTCTGCCCCTCCCTTCTGCTGTTTAGGGTGCTGTTATTGCATTTTTTCAGTCCTAAAATTGCTTTTGTTTCTTCTATAAATATTCTGTTTCTTTGCTAAGATTTTCTGTGTTTTCATTTGCTTAAGTGTGTTCACAACCGCTCACTGAAGCATATTTGTGATGTCTGATTTCAAATCTTCGCCATCTGATTCTAACATGACTGTCATCTCGATCTCAGCGTCTAGTGATTTTGTGTTTTAATTCAGTTTGAATTTTTCCTTGGTTATTGGTATGAATGATTCTCTGTTGAAATCTGGCCATTTGGGGGGTACTATTGGGTTCCTGGTGTGATTTCAATCTTCTGTTTGGCTGGTCTGAGCTCATGTCACGGCAGCAGGAGGAGGAGGAGGCAACACTAGGGACTGCCAGGTGGGGTGGAGACCGTTTTCCACTTGAACTCTATTAATACACAGAGGGGGACCTCCCGTAGCTTGGGGGGCCGTGAGTATCCTGGTTCCCCACTGGGTTTCCATTGACACCCCCATGCCCGGGAGGGGTAGGTGTCCCTGTCTCTGCCCCGTGTGACCTCCAGTGACAATGCTGGGGATAGGGTGGCCTGGCTACCTCTGAGCAGTGGCGAAAGTCCAGACCGCCCTCGCAGCCTTCTCGGGGACCACGTGGTGGGGAGGGGCAGGCGTGGCACCGCCTCCCTGCTGGGTTGGGTGGCAGTCCAGCCACGGGCTCCACTGGCTGCTCTCCTGGGTAGGGGCAATATTTCCTACAGCCAGTGGAGACGGGAGTCCTGGCTCTCTACTGCACCTTCTCTGACAGCCCCCCAGGGAGGGGCTGGGCACCTCCCTGCAGCCAGGCGAGGGGCAGTGTAGACTCCTCACCCACCCCTGCCTGGTGGGATCCACCCATTTTCTGTGTCCGGCTTGGCTGCCTCCCTCCTGACCCTCAGCCAGAGAGAGAGGGCATCGGTTGCGGATTTATTTTCTGCTCCTGTTGGCATTTCTTGCTTGGAGGCAAAAACATGCAGACAATTCAGTTCGCCACCACGTCATCCTGTGAGTCCCACTCTTCCCCCAGTATCTCCTTCCTTGTCTTGGCTTGTCCGCCTGTACTGTGTGCAGTGTCCGGGTTTCTAGCTGTGCGTAGCGCCATGAACAAGGAAAGCACGTTTCATCCGTCTTCCTGGAAGTAGAAGCTTCAGATTCCTTTTTAGGGAGAAACGTGGAGAATTCCGCAGTGGACTTTCGCCTGCAGAAGTGCTTTAGAGGCAGCCCCGGACTTCCTGGGACAGGACAAACTCCGTGTTCCCAGCGTGGAGACGGCAGGGCACGTGGCCATGGCACTATCCTTGCTCAGATGTCAGTGACCCAGGCCAGGATTGCTTCTTTCCTGCCAAATCGTCACCCCGTGAGCTCTTCCTTTGTCCCCAGAGTGAAATTTACATGCCAAGTTCAAGAAAACAGTTAAGAACTTACTCTCCAAACAGCAGAAGAATCTCTGCAGAGGAAAATCTTACATCCTGCTTCCATTTCCTGACAAAAATCTTTTGAAAGCCTGCATTTCGAGACCGTCTCCCAGAAATCTGATAAGTTCCACAGCGGGAGGCGGGGCGTGTTCCCGGTTGCCGAGGACGGTCTCCGTGCACAGTCCCACAGCGGAAGCGGGCGGCGGGAGGGCGGAGCGCCCAGGCAGGAGAGCGGTGGCCGCCAGACGCGGAGCCGTTCCTTCCCTTTGTGTGCCGAGTACCGAGCCCGTGTCGTTGGCTTTTTAATAGTCACTGGGGCGCTTGGGAAAGAAAGTTTCCAGGATTTGAAAGATAGGTATGTGTTTCCTTTGAGGTTTAAAAGAGAAGGAAGAGAGAGGCACAAAGCGTGCGGACTCTGCGGGCGGAGGGCCGCAGGAAGAGATGCCGGGACACTCACCTGGCGGCAGGGCCGGCTCCGGACTGGACGCAAAACCTCAGCGGTTCTGGAAAGGGCTGCCTCATCCCACAGAGGGCTGTGACGGTTTCCAGCATTTGAGGCTTGAGAAGAGCAGCCCTGAAGGGGGTTTCCAGGAAAGAGTCATGCCTCAAGGCCAATCTGAGTTTTCTTTAAATGACAGTCTTTTCAAAAAGAGCAACACTCCTCCCACAGGATCCCTATTCTCTGGCGTTTCTATGCAGATGCACACAGGTAATCGTGACAAGTGCCGATCGTCAACAACCTCAACAGAAAGCACCGTGCCCTTTTGACTGCCTTCACACTCAAGGGGGGAGAGGTGAAACCAACAGCCACTGTCACTTGTGTTTTGCTGTCTTGGTTCATTCACTTCAATTATGTTACAGTACATGTCAAAGAAAAACGTCAATAATGGCAAAGCAGTTTTCTTTAATTCCTAGCCCCAGTCCTAATGACTGTACAGGCTGGGGCATGACAGTACTGGTTCTCATGTTACCCAGCCCTGCACAGTAGGGTCCCTTGCGTGGAGGTGACACCGTGTGTTAATGAGATTATGTGACATTGCAGTTTGGAAGACTTCCAAGCAAGGTGTCCGCACCCCAGGAGGCCTCAGGCAAAGAACTCCTATTTTCCTGTTTTGAATGATATTTATACACCAAGAAAAGCTTCCTTTAAGATGAAACTCAAGCAAACCGGAGCTTTGGGGAAGTGACTTACTTATCTTCTCTCAAAAGCGAACGTTTAAACGGAGAGAGGCTGTTATAGAATCTAGAAAACCCGGTGCTTTGTACTGGAGTTGGTCAGACTGCAGCCTTAGGACAAAAATATGGAGGTTGAAGAGGAGATTTGAAAGGCATCTCACGCGTTAATTATAATCCTCGAGGGCCATACAGTTTGGAACTTCCCGACTTGCCAGAAAGCCTCCGGGTTATAGAGTGATTTTGACTCAGCTTTCCTTTCTAACAGGAAAATAAGACTCTAAACTGCAATAATTCTGGGAGAGAAAACTCTGCTGATTTCTAACAAAATTGTTTCTTCCCTTGCGCCCCTCATAGTAATGCGGTCACCGCAAAATAAAGAAGTAACCGGGGCCCACTTGACGCATAACTTCACTCATTCATTTATGGAAATACAGTCTTACCTGTAATTACAAGGCTTACTCACTGGATGCTGATTTAGACAACAGGGGGGAAATGTTATCTTTAGGCACCAAAATGCATATATTATTAGGGTTTTCTATGCCAGATTGTTTTTCGTAGAGAACGAATGTGTGGATTCCAACGTTTGCTTATTCTTATCTGCATACAGGGGCTCGATACTCTCTCCCTCTCTTACTGTATAGGACCGTGTTCCCCCAGTGACTTTGGGAATATTGCTGTTGACAATAATAAAATGTGTGTAACTTTTATTTCATAACTCTAGAGAGAACTGAGAATTGTTGAAGTGCTAGAAACGACAGTGAACACGAACTCAATTCTCCGTGCGTTTTCAATAACTAGCCTTTGTGTAACAGACAGTGTGTCTGTCTTTGTCCCCAGTTCCTGGAGGGCTTCTAGGCCATTCTTGTTTCCCAACAGGAGTAGAGGCCTTCGTCATCATGGTGGCCCCTGGAGCCAGCTTTGAGGTCGTGCTGGCTTGGCGGCTCACGGAGAGCCCTGGGTCACCTCGAGGCAGTGTCTGCCATGCTGGGGAGACCAGCGTGTGCCTGCTAACTCATCACGCCTGATGACGCATCAATGACCCAACCCATCATGCTTGTGCGACAGAACCCAGCGCAAACCCTGACGTCCGGGCTCCGCAGAGGCCTCTGATAGTCCAAGTCCTCCCTGGGCTGGGCGGGTGACATATCTAGAAGCCACAACGAGAGGACACAGACGCTGCATGTTTGGGGGCTTCCCCAGACGTCACCCTGTGTGTCTTTTCATACTCCTTTATCATTGGTTTATTTCCCTTTATCGTTAAACTATGACCGAGAGCATAGCCCCAGCCGAGTCCCCGAGTCACTCTAGTGAACTATCGATCGCGCCTTCCAGCGCCGAGAACCCTCAAATCTGTGGCCAGTTGGTCAGAAGCGTGGGAGCCCCGGGACCCCAAGCCGACAGCCGGCACCTGAAGTGGGGGTGGCCTCGTTGAAGGCTGTGCCCCCAACCCGCAGGGGTCTGTGCTCACGCTGGGGTCCGGTGGGTGCCAGGGCTGCAGGGCAGAATTGCGCCGAGTTACCATTTCTGTCTCCACCAACAGCCGTGTGGAGTCCACGTGCGCACTGAGGGCTGGTGCCGGGGCCAGATGGTATCTCAGGAAGATCTTCCCTAAACAGTAAATATTTGTAAGCGCTGTCTTGCTGTGCCCGGCATATGCCACCCAATGACTCAGTGAATTAATGACATGGGGTCCTCTAGAGCCCTTGGAACACATGAAGGGTGTGGGTGCCGGTGTTTACAATACCCGGAGAATGGGGAAAAGACAATTAGCATAGGGCGACAGGATGCAGGAGGCACCATGGTTCAGGACTTTTTGGTAGGACATCTCAGCGTGTTCCTGCATGAGAAGAGAGTAAGAGAAATTGCGGGGGTTAGGCTTGGCGAGAGACGCTCGGGGGAAACGCAGTGGGGGCAGGCGTGAAGGTGACCACGTGGTGGACGGGGGTTGGGCAGATGGGAGGATGGTTGGTGCAGGGGAGGAGCATAGGGTCGTGATGGCAGTTCCCGGACAGGAGCTTTGGAGACGCCCAGGCCTGGAGCCCCTGGGGAGCTCCTGGGTGTGTCCACAAATGAGGGTGCAAGTAGGAGTGGCCTGACTGTCTGCCCAGGGAGCTCTGGGGGTGCTCCTCTGAACACCTGCCACGAGAGCCACGCACCGTGCCACGGCAGCTCCATGGAGGAGATCCTAGTGGTGCACCCCTTTAGTCAACGAGGGAGCCAAGGCTGCCATGTGGAGCAGCTCTCCGGAGGGCACCCACTGTGAGCAGGTGGGGCAGGGCTTGGTCCCCATGGTCCGACTGCACGACCCCCAGTCCTAGCCACCAAGGAGGCCTGAAGGGGTTATTGCAATTTCCCTAGCAGCGGGGGGTCCAGACCTGGGAGGCTACTGAGCCTTGAAATGGGGCAGGTCCAACTGCGAGGTGCTGTCTGCTTGAAAGGCACCCTGGAATTGCCAAAACTTAGTATGAAAAAATGATAAGCCATTTCATTACTAGTTTTTATATTGATTACATGTTCTAATGACAATATTTTGGGTGTACTGGATTAAACAAAATAGTATTGATAATATCACCTGCTGCTTTTTATTTTTTTACATGTGGTTGTTACAAATATTTTTTGAAAGTTATGTGCGTGGCTTGTCTTATCACATCTCGATAAAATTGTCTGATATCTCCATTGCCGAATTCCTATTGTCTGGAAAGCCCTGCTTTGAGGACCCAGATGGGGAGACGGTTTGGGAGAGAAGCCGGGGAGGCCTGGAGAGGAAGGCAGGTGCACAGGCAGCAGGAGGCAGCACCCACGGGGGCCTCTGAGACCCAGGCATCCCAGCACCAGGGGTTGGGGCTTCAATACCATTGCCATGGCCCCCAGCACTGCCTCCCCGACCCGCTGGCCCCTGCTCCTGCCTACTGACAGCCCTGCAGACCAACTCCGCCATGCAGCCTCGGAGGGGGCTCATTGCTGCCTCTGCCTCCCTAAGGGACTAGGGGTGACGGTGGCTGTGGGGCGGGGCGGGGGTGCAGCACCTCTCAGCAGTCCATGAGCACAGGGGCCTTTCCCACAGAGAGTGTGGAATTTACCCTTCACGTGACGGGCTCCTGCTTTTCTATAGGGGGAAGTGGGTCTTTGCAGGTGAGCAGGTGTCGGCAGGTGAGCAAGTGTCGGCAGGTGAGCAGATGTCGGCAGGGAGCCTGCAGCCTGCAGCCTGCATCGACTGGCCTTACAGCCACAGTCGCCACCAGTGCCCACAGCGCAACTGGGGACATTTGGATTTTGACTTTTGCTCAAGACCAGGATCAGTTCCAAAGTGCAGTCCCACGTAGGGGCTGCAAGTCCTCACAGACCGGGCTTCCGTGTGGGCAGCCTCACTCTTCCCCTGACCCGAGGGGCCTCCAGCAGCCGTGACTCCACTGCTAGAGACCAGGGCGTGCAGAGGCTCGAGGGTGGAGCCTGTGAGAGAGAGGGAGGTATTGTGTGTGCATGTGTGTCTCTGTGTGTGTGCATGTGTGCGTGTGTGTGCATGTGTGTCTCTGTGTGTGCATGTGTGTGTGTGTGCATGTGTGTCTCTGTGTGTGCATGTGTGTGTGCATGTGTGCGTGTGTGCATGTGTGTCTCTGTGTGTATGCATGTGTGCATGTGTGTGTGTCTCTGTGTGTGCATGTGTGCGTGTGTGAGTGTGTCTGTGTGTCTCTGTGTGTGCATGTGTGCGTGTGTGTGCATGTGTGTCTCTGTGTGTGCATGTGTGCATGTGTGTGCATGTGTGTGTGCATGTGTGTCTCTGTGTGTATGCATGTGTGCATGTGTGTGCGTGTGTCTCTGTGTGTGCATGTGTGTGTGTGTGCATGTGCGTGTGTGCACCTGTATGTCTGTGTCGTTGTCTGAATGGGGCCCTGGGGGAAGCTGCCTGTGTTGCTCAGGATTATGGGACATTGATGGAGAAGAGAATATGGGGACAATTTTGCTGTGTCTCACCCCATGTGATTTCTCTTCACAGGCCCCGAGGAAAGCTGTCTGCAAATATTTATGTTACACGGTAAGCCTTTTGGAGTCAAATTTATTTCTCTTGCACATGTAACCAGGCTGACATGGGCCTTAAAGCAAATAGGGGAAAATACAGATTTATTAGGGCTTCGTGGTGACTTGGGACTGATCTTGCTGTTTCACAGGTAAAATTGAATAAGCAAAGAAAGCCACAGAGAATCTATGCCCCTTTGCATAGTTTTATGAAGTCACTAATTATTTTAACGTACACTTGATGGCTAACGTTTGAACGCAGACAACACGGAGTTGGTGCAGGCCCCACTGAAGCGGGGTCGCCTGCGGTCCGTGTCCACATGGGGTCTGCACACGGGACAGAGCAGGCACGACGCGTGAGCATTTAAACAAGCAGGGAATGTGCTCTGTTTTCCTAGCCACATGTCCAGTTATGAATCCCCCTGTTCCCTTATTTATCAGTTGTTTCTGTGGAATTTTTCTGACAAAGAAAGTTCTCCTCTGTAAGCTGTACGTCCGCACACCAGTGTGAGGCGCTGACGGTGGGACTCCACACAAGGATCCCGCCCCTGCCACCCCTCTCTCTGTCCCGCCCTTTCTCTCTCTCTCTCTCTCTCTCTCTCTCTCTCCCCTCTTCTCTGCCTCCCGGGAGATGCAGGCGAGGTTGCCGTGGGCTAACAGCTCCGTCTGGGCTGGGAAACCCACCTGCCTTCTCCGAGCTGGCGCCCTGGCCTGCTCTGGCCCTGGGCAGGGACCGTGGGCACCGTGGGGCCCTCAGTCCCGGCAGGGGTGGGACCCATCCATCCCAGGACTTTTCTAGAAGCTGCTTACCTGGTGCAGATCCAAGGACACCAGAGTCACCAGCCCCCATGGTGGGCCTGGCTCCCAGGGCTCTGCCCAGGTGTTGGCTGTCCTCACCCCCGGTCCTGCGGCCCCTTCCCTCAGCTGCGGTCAGTGGTCAGAAGAGCCCAGATGCCACCCCCCACCCCCCCACCCCCCCACAGCCCCCCCTCACACACACTCTCCGCCAGGGTGAAGATGAAGGAAAACATCTGCTCTGGTTGCCATGGCGATAGAGAGAGAGAGAGAGACTCTTGTTGTGCCTATGGGTGCCCCACGGAAGCCAGGACGTGCCCGTGGCTTCCTGGGCACACCGGGGCCGGGGACAGGTGCAGGTCCACGCCCCCCTCACCCGTGCCGGCCCAACCCTGAGGTCCTGCCGGGTGGGCAGCGCAGGGGAGGCTGAGGCCCTGCCTGGCAGCCCCGGGGCCCCTTCCTTGCCCCTTGAGACGTCCTCCCCTGCAGGGACGTGAGCTCTGAGGGATCTGTCCCGGCGTGTGGCGCCCGGGGGCAGGGCAAGGGCTCAGCAGGTCCCTGCAAGTCTGCGGAAACCCCTTCGAAATGATGCTGCTTGAGGCGCCAGACCTGACCTGTGGCCTCAGTGGCAGGGACCAGCCCAGACAAGTGATGGCACCTGGGAGCCTCCGGTCCTAGGCCCCCCCAGCCTCGGGACAGCGCGTGGGCCCTGGGCAGGAGGGAGCCTGGCAGCCCCGGCTCCTGTGGAGCAGTGACACTGAGGGACAGTCCTTCCACACACCACGTCCCCTCCCGGGAAGGCAGAGCCGACACTGGGGAGACCCCCGCCAGGGCCGGCAGCTGAGTTCCCCCTCCCAGGAAGACCCCCAGGTGGGGGCGCGGCAGGGCACCACTGAGGCCCAGGCCACCACCTGTCCCAGCGGGAGGGACTGGCAAGCCTGTCCCCTCTGCACACAGCCGAGGAAGGAGGGCGAGTGGCATGGAGGACGGAGCTCAGTCAGCCTCCTCGCTCCCCGGAACCCTCGGCCCAGCCCTTCTGACGCTCGGCTGCCCTCGAGGGGACGGTGAGGTGTCTGCCGGCCGGTCACAGGCAAGCCCGGGGGACCGCAGCCTGCCCCTGCCACACGCCTCCGTCCTTCCCGTTGTAGCAGCACGTCCCAGTCCTGAACTCTGCACACCCCTGGCCACTGTCCCCCCTCACGGGCCACTGTCCCCTCTGGGCACTGTGCCCCCTCACCCGACCCCTCCAGCCTGGCTGGTCTCGCTGAGCGCCACTCAGACCTCGCCTCTCACCAAAGCTCTGGTAGCCTCGCCCCGGGGACTCGGCCAGGCATAGCACGTCCATGCCGGCCCTGCCCACTCTGCGTGGCCCGCCCTGAGTCAGGGAAGCCTCAGAGGCCACCTCGGGCTTGGTCGGGAAATGCGCTGCGGTCTGCACGTAAGGGACACTTTGTGGGGCCGAGAGCTGTGGGCACCGGGGGCCCGGGTCCCTCCCTGCCCCTGGGCCTGGCATTTGCGTGTCTCCGCCTTCTGGCCCTCAGCCCTCTGCTGCCCCATCTCGTCTGGACCGGCAGCGCTGCCACTGTGCCTGGGGCCCTGCTGTCCCCTCCTCCCTCCTCCTCCGCCTGCTCCGGCTCCGCACCTGCCCTGAGGGCGCCAGGCAGAGCTCTGTCTGGATGAAAGGAGGATGGACACTCCCTCCCATCTCTGTTCTGCCTTGGACGAGCTCCCCGCCCACTAATGGGGCCTCGGGGAGGGTCGGAGGGCTCCTCCCTCCCAGCCCTGCTCCTCCTCCCATTTAAACTAACAGCCTGTCGTACTTCACCGTCTTCCTCAGCTGTCCCTGCTTGACGCTCTGCCGCCTCTACTTGGCAGGAATCACCAGGATACAGGAGAGGGCGTTCCCGGCGCTGCAGGACTCCAGGGCTGTCTCCCATGGCAGGTGCAGCGGCCACAGCCAATGAGGACGTGGGAGCCCAGCCCCTCGGAGACGGGAGTCGGGGACCCCAACAATCAAGCCACCTGGGCCAGGAAGGGACCAGCCAAGGACGGGGGTCCCCGAACAGGTGGCAGACGAGGAGCCCACGGCCTGGGGTCAGCCCCCCCAGGGGGGTGTGGCGCAAGGACGCTGGGAAGCTGTGCCCAGGCGGGTCGGCTGATGTGCAGAGCACGTGGGTCCGAGCCTTGCAGGCTGCACTCAGGGACGCCCCGGCCGCTCGAGACGGGAACACACGTCCCCAGCCTCCCGGGACGGCCCACCATCCCACCTGCTGAGAGGTACATCAGCCAAGCACCCCAGTACATCAGCCAAGCACGAGCCCCATGTCCGGCGCTGCTTCTGGGGGACCCGGGCCAGGCCGGCAGCTGCGCGATTTTGCAAGCCCTGGGCTTTCAGGGGGTTGGTTCGCCAGCCCACGTCTTGAGCGTTTGATGTTCTCACATCCCGGCGCCCACGGAGCTCCCCCGCCCGTGCCAGAAAGGCGGACAGCTGAGCCGTTAGCCCCCGCCAGGACGACTGGCTCTGACCTCCCACCCGGCCTTCCGCACAGACACACCGCCGGGTCTCAGATTAGCAGCGTGGAGTCTGACGGTGCACCTTTGACACCATTAGCATCGATATTCACAACGTATTTCCTTCCAGTCTGCACTGCAACCCAGATCGCCCAGCGCAAAAGCAGGGCCTGCAGTCTCGGGACGCCGGCCACGCCGAGCTGCCGACCCCAGGGGCCGGTCCCGGGCAGCTTTGCTCTCTGCACAGACACTGGCGTGTGTCCACGCTTTCCCGTTAGCCGCCATGAGCCGCGCGGTGAGCTCAGATAGCGTGTCTGGAGCTGCAGCCTGATCGCAAAGAGCTCACGTCAGATCCTTCGACAGCCCGCCAGTATTCTAGTGGCAGGTGCAGTGGCTTCTTCCGGAAAGTCCACGTGCCTCACGGCGGGGCCATGTCTGACGGCTCTGCCGGTGCTAGTTCAGTGTGCCAGCCAGACCCAGTGCGCCCCGAACGTAAGCCAAGCGTGTGAGGTTCTCACACTTGTGCAAGACAGAGGTGGACCCTTGAATCTGGGGGTTTGGCCGGTGGTGGGAGCACTGTCAAGCTGTGGATGTCACCTCACTCCTCACAGCTGGGGCTGACCCCGTCAGCTGGGTTTGCTGGGAAATGTCCTCCTTTCCCTGCTGGGCTCGGAGTGTGGACTCTGGGACCGGAAGGCGATGAGTGAGTCGTGCACACCAAGACTGGTTGGCTGAGATGGGCACCTGTTCCCACACAGCAAACTGCGAGGAAGAGAAAACCCCGGCAAGGTCCTGAGGAGTAAGGACATTTATCATTTACTGGGCAATATGTCTGGGGGCATTAGGTCTCAAGCTTGGTCTGGTGACTCTTTTCTGTGACTCCATTATTCTCGTCACACTTTCATCTCATCCTGAAACATTTTACTTCGTGATCTCAAAATAGCTGCCACAGCTCCTGGCATCACGTCATCACGATGATGCCCAGAACTGACAGAGGAAGGGAGGTGGCATCGGGCCACCTGTAGCGGTTCTCTGTTACATCGGGAGGCAAGGCTTTCTGAGAAACATCCAGTGCTTCATGCCCTGTGCAACAGTGAGCTCGAAACGGGTCATGGATCTACAAGGCAAGTGTCAAACCATGACACTCTTAGAAGGAAACATAAGAGGAGGCCTTCTTGGCCTACTCTTAGGCGAACAGTTATTAGGCATGACACCGAGACACAATCCATGCAAGTGATACTGTTAAATCAGACCTTGTTAAAATTAAGCATATTTCCTCCGCAAAAGGTTCTATTAAGAGAAGGAAAACATAAGACACAGACCGAGGAAAATATTAGCAGATCTCACATCTGACAGGACTTGCATCTAACATCTATAAAACCTCTCTGAACACAACAATAAGAAATCAAACCGTCCAGTTAGAAAATTGGCAAAAGCCTTGACCAGACACCTCACCCCATATCCACTTGTCTCTTCCTTTAGAGAGCCGGAACCCAGAGCGGCACAGGGAGGCTGCTAAAGCCGCCAATGACCGGGAACACACACGTCGGGTCTGGGACGAGGTAATTCTACGTGCCCGTTAGGATGGTTAAAATAAAGAAAATTGACAATACCAAGTGCTAGCCGGACGTGGACCAAATGGAACTCTCACACCTTGCTGCTGGGATGCAAAACGGTGTAGCCCTTTCAAGATAACGGGTTGTCAGTTTCTTACAAAGTGACACACGTGTTTACTCTACGACACGGTAATCACACTGGGGTATTTGTCTTAGAGAACAAGAAAACTTATGTTCATTAAAAAAAAACTTGTATTCAAGTGTTCAGAGCAGCTGTATTTATAGCCGTCCCGAACCGTAAGCAAGCGCATGTTGTGAAAGGAGCACTGAGCAAACAGGTGGCTGCGTGTTGGCAGGGCGCCAGGAGGGGCCACCGGGCCGGCCCCCGAGTAGCAGGAAACTAGGTACCGTTTTTTTCCGAATCAAACAAGCGAAAAGCCAAGATTTCCATGGTATTTTGCTAGGCTTAGCAGTTATTTACTTAAGATAACACTTCTGAGAGTAAAAGGCTCAGGTA
The DNA here is from genome assembly GCF_040939455.1 of Microcebus murinus. Lineage (NCBI taxonomy): Eukaryota > Metazoa > Chordata > Mammalia > Primates > Cheirogaleidae > Microcebus > Microcebus murinus. Next base: position 1,707,767 of record NC_134117.1, read on the forward strand.
AAATCGATTTTCGGCTGGAGAAGTCACAGGTATCTCCCGCACCCACGCACGCACGCACGCACGCACGGACTTGCAGGGAGTCGGCGACCGAGGGGGTCACGTGGGCTGCAGGTGGGGACCCCCCCTGTGCTCATCACGGGGAGCACGAGGCGCAGGTGTGGGGCGGCTGAGGGCGGCCTGCGCGGTGCAGGCAGAGCCCGGGAGTGGCAGCAGGGGAAACACACGGCTGGACGCCAGGGCGCTGGCCTGGAAGATGCGGGTGCCAGGGCACATGCGTCCCGGAGGAGGCGTGGGTTCCAGAGGTCAGGGCTGCACACGGCTGGGTAGAACCGGCCCCATAAAATGACCAGCCTCGGGGAGCTTCAGGTGGGCAGGTTGACAGCTGGTGTTCCCGGGGCAGGTGTCGCCAGACCAGAGCCAGGCGCGGGAGGCCCGGCAGGTGTGCGGGCAGGGCAGACACCTCGCCCTCAGGCCGGGGTCCAGGGGGCGGCCTCGAGCACTGGTGGCAGGTGCAGACTGATGTTGGAGGTGCTTCCGCTCCGGGCCGGTTTGTCTGGGCAGAGACCCCAGCCTGGGAAACAAGCGAGGCCACGTCCCCATAATGAGAGCAGGGAATTTCCTGCACATTCCCAGCAGGAAATGTGCGCTGGGCTGGGGTCGAGACAGCAGCCTGCTCATCAGCTGCAAGGCGAGGTCCTCACTCTCCAAAGTGCCAGCATAAGCTGCTTCCACTGTTCTTGTCTCGGGCGGAGGGTGGGACAGGCTGGTGGCAGGCGGGCCACGTGCATGCCCCTTTCACTCCTTTTAGCAAAGGAGGAATGTCTGCCCTAGGGTCGTGGCGACCGCAGAGCACACGACCTCTGACCCAGGACCCGTGAGGTCGATGGGGGCTAATTAGTCAAACACATCCACGCCGGGGGGGGAGGACCCCACTGGCCCACCGGCCCCGTGGAGGACGCACGTGGAGCAGGGTGGCCTTGGGGGCCGTGGGAGGCAGGCTCTGTGGGAACGAGAGCGGGAGGTGGCCCTGGTTCCTGCAGGAGGGCGTGACTGGTTTGTCTGAGTGATTCCTGGGCTGCCGGGGACCCGAGACCCAGAGCCCAGGACTCGCAGGGGCTGCTCGTGGCCCGTGGAGTGTGGGGTGGGCTGGCGGGGAGGCCCTGCGTGCGGGGCGGACTCGGGAGGGAGCTCACCGTCGGGCCACCCGGGTCTGGGTGTCCGGGAAGCACGTAGTACGCAGCCTGAACTCCAGGTCCTGCCCCGCAGGGGTACGGAGTGGGGTCTCAGCCTCAGGGCTAGGCGGGAACCGAGGGCTCCAGGGCTCTGGCCAGGAAGATGCCGGTGCCCAGGGGACACCTGGAGGAGGTGCGGCTCACCAGCGGCAGCGTTGTCTGCACTCTGCAGCTCTGACCTCACCTTCCGTCTCGGTGCTCGGGCCCCGGTTATGGCCGAGCCCGCCTGGCACCGGGTTCCAGGCACTTTCCAGAGAAGAATTCTGCTCTGGGACCTCCCTCCTCATGAACGGGTTCCCCGGTTTCCTGGGTCCTCCCAAGCCCGTGCGGCACCCAGGGGTGTGGGCTCCACATTCCCGCTCGATTCCCAGAAGTCTGCAGAGGGACTACTTGGGCTCTCCGTGCCGTGCCGGAGGAACAACGCTTGACAAAGACCTGCGCCACGGCATGAGGTTGGTGGGGGAGCAGGGGACGGGGACAGGAGCCTGGAGGAAAAGGTGCAGGCTCCGAGGGACAGGACTGTGCTCTTCCTACCCGGCTCCAGCTCGGGCGGCCCCAGACTCTGGCCTGCGGCAGCAGCTCCAGGGCCGGGCCGGGCTCCCTGGCCTCGGGCTGGGCTCTGCGTGGGGCCCTGCAGATGTGGGAGTTGGGGACCTCGGTGCCCTTCTATGGTGTCTGTGGCCCCCTGCAGCTCACCCATCCCTGATGCGTCCCCTCCCAAGCCCACGGCTGGCTCGGCCCCTGGACACTGAGCACTCTCCACGCATAGGTCACGGTGAGGTCAGACCGTGCCCAGAACTCTTCTTCCCTTGCGAAGGGCTGGGGACAAGATCACAGATGAGATACAAACGCACACCCAGGTGTTCGCTGACCCCTATTTCTGACCCTCCAGTCGCAGAGGTGGGTGGCAGCAGCCTGAACTCTCCAGGAGTGTTCCTGCCCTGTCTGGTCTGGCCGCACTGCTGGGGAGCATCTGTCCTCTGCCCCCGTCCTCTGGCTGGGGGGCTGCAGGCCTGTGGCACCCCCAGACGTGGTCCTCTGTGCTGCCTCTCAGCTCTGCGGTGAGCCGCTCTCCCTGTTCTCCTGCGGCCCGGGGCCCTGGGAGCACTAGACCCCCACTGTCTCTGGTCCTGGCCACCCTCTGGACGCCCCTTGCTCCCCGGCTGTGCGGATCCGCCCCGACACTTCTCTTCTCGGGCTGCTCTGGTGGCAGCAGGTGCCGACAGTCACCTGCCACTTGTGAAGCGGCTCTCACCTCGCAGGGACGCCCGCAGTGCACAGAGAAAGGCAGGAGCTTTCTGGGCCCCTGATGCCTCGCGGCGGATTGTGCTCACGAGGCAAAGAACCCAGATACTTCTTCGTGGAACCAGATAAGGATTTGATGGCAGGAGGGATTAAAAACGAAGACTGAGTTGGCTCAAGGTTTGGATATTAAAAATGAGTAGATTTATACACATCACTAGATACTTATAATTAAAATGTGACCATCTTTTCCATTTACGTTAGCTAAGTCTCAATAACTGGTCTCTACGACATCACCAGTGCTACCCCGTTTTATGGAAAAGAATTCATCCTCAAATATATAAAATCCCTATAGGTAGGTAGAGTCTCAGTGGTCAGAGATGAAAACATCACTTCTGGCCGGAGGAAACATTTCCCAGAAATTCGCCCACGTTGGGTTTGAAATCTCGGTGCGGCTTCACCGACTCAAACACAGAAATCACTCCGTGCTCACCTAATTCCATTTCTCATTTCCCCAAGCCAGGACTCATTGAATTCTCCAGTTTCCGAATCACTTGCATTGACAGCTTGATGCATGAAGAAATAAATAATATTTCAAGGGAGAAAATTAATTCTGAAAATAATTAAAGATGATTAGCTCTTGGCTGAATACAAAAGAGGTCTAGTTTCTGCAGAACGCCGCCCCGAGGCTTCGGCGTTCCCCGTCCGGGTCCAGAAATGAGGAAGGCGAATTCTAATTTATGTGAATAAAGAGAAATTCTTTCCAGACTTGCTCTTGCTGGTGCGCGAGAGATTATTACGGTGTCAAATTTCCCTTCCTTTTTGTCACTGACGCCTCTAACAGAAGGAAGAAGAGGACGTCGGTCCCTGAAGTTTGCGGACACGGGAGACACAGAGTGCCGTCCCGTCTCTGAGACGCAGCCGCGGGGCTCAGGAGAGAAACAGGGCGGGCGGGTGGACGCAGCCTGCATCCCCGGGCGGGAGCAGAACTCCGGCTGTCGGGACGTCTCTGCCTGGCAGCTCGGGGACTTGCGTGCGTTGTGCTTCAGAGCAACTTGCAGCGATTACTGCTACGTCGGGAAAGAAAACCCGGCTACATTCCCAGGGTGAGGACAGCAACGCCGACACAGACGCTCGAAGCGTGTCCGGCTGGACGGTGCGTGCGTCCTGTGCTGGCAGCTTCCACACACACGGCTCGCGTCCCCTCCTGGGCACCCCCTGCAGGACCCTGGGCCTGTTCCTGCACCTTGCACGGGGTGGGGGGGGGGCTCAGTGCAGGCACCTCCCCCGCAGGGGCACCCTGGGGTCTCCCGCCACCCCCCCTTCCCAGGGGTCCTGTTTCCCACGACCTCACCAATATCCCTCTCCGTGGTTTTCGCCGTCACCCTGCAAATTTTAACTGACACACGGAGCAAAGACTGAGGTTAATCACGTCTTGTCTTCCGCCTGAACACGCAAAGTCCTTAAAACACATTAACTCAATCCCAGCTCCCAGCTCATGTCCCGCTGCCGGACACCGTCCTAGTTCTAAGGACTCACATTTTACCTCCAGAAGTCAAGCGTCTGTTATTCTGATACAGTTCATGTTTACCTAAGCTCAGGGCAGGGGACGGGGCTCCTGCCCTGAGTGTTAACACATCCCTCGGAATTCCCCGTATAGGGTCTGGGATGGGAGACTGGCCTGGTTTTATTCTTCTGAAAACATTTTTTTTTTAAATTTCAATGTGTTTTTTGGAAATACTGAGTTTGCTGGGTCTATCATACATCGGCAGTTATTTCTTTCCTAACACTTTCCGGAAGTTTCCCACCATCTTCCGGACCCAGTCCTGCTGCTGTGGGACCCGCGTCAGTCCCGCCTGCTTGTCTCTGTTCTGTCTCCGGCTGCTGCTGACAGTTCCTCGTGTCCCGACGTGCTGTGGTTTAGTTCGACTTAGCCGTGATTTGACGGAGTTTTGTTGTTGCTGTTGTCCTGCTTTGAAAACACTTGCTATTCCCATGATTTGTTAATGATTGGGGAAAAAAACTATTATCTCCACAAATGTTGCTTCTTCCTCATTCTTTTGATTCTTTCCCTCTGGCTCTCCGATTAGACACATGTCAGGACCTGTCACTCTACCCTCTATATTTTTACCATTTTTCATACTCTTTCTTTCTTTCTTTCTTTCTTTCTTTCTTTCTTTCTTTCTTTCTTTCTTTCTTTCTTTCTTTCTTTCTTTCTTTCCTTCCTTCCTTCCTTCCTTCCTTCCTTCCTTCCTTCCTTCCTTCCTTCCTTCTTTCCTTCTGTCTCTCTGTCTTTCTGTCTTTCTGTCTTTCTTGTCTTTTTCTTTCCTGTTTACATTCTGGGTAATTTCTTAGATTTATCTTCCAGGTCACTAAATTCTCTCTTCACTTATTTCCACTTTACTCTTTAATTCATTTAGTTGATACTTTTTTAACATTGAATCACTCAAAGTTCTATTTACTTTTCAAAATGTTCACACGACCGAAAGCAATCTGCAGATTGAATGCAATTCCCATCAAATTTCCAATGGCATGGAAATAGGAAAAAAAAAATTCTAGAATTCATCTGGAACCACAAAAGACCCCAAATAGCCAAGGCAATCTTGAGCATGAACAACACAGCTGGACACACTACATTCCCTGATTTAAAACCATATCACAAAGTTATAGTAATGAAAACAGCATGGTACTGGCATAAAACAGCACATAGACGAATGGAAAAGAATAGGTGCCCAGAATAAAGCCATGCGTATGTGGTCAACTCATTTTCAAAAAGGGTGCCCAGTAATCAAAATGGGAAAAGGATGATCCCTTTAATAAGAGATGCTGGGAAAACGGGATGTCCACATGCAAAAGAGTGGAATAGGATCTTCATCTTACAGCACACACAGCAATGAGCTCACACGGATTAAATACGTAATGTAAGACTTGAACCATAAGACTCCCAAAAGGAAACTCAGAGAAGACTTCTTGACCTTGGTGTGCATGATAAATTTTGGGATATGAGACCAACACAGCGGGAACAGACACAAAGTAAACAGGGGGGATTGCGTTGCACAAAAGGCTTCCACACAGTACAAGAGACAGTCTAACATGCAGCTACGGAAGGAAAAGGCAGCCTCTGGGATAGGAAATAATATTTTCCCAAAACACGTTTCTGGTACGAGGTTAGTGTTCAAAGTATTCGAGGAAGTCACACAAGAGAGTAGCAAAACAACAATAACAGCAACAGCTACCCAATCAATCAATGGCAAAGGACCTGAGTAGATACTTTTACAAAGGGGACCCACGGTGGCCAACAGGTGAGGGAAAAGTGCTCAGTGTCACGGACCCCCAGGGAGATGCAAATCCCAGCCACAGGGCGACATCACCTCCCATCCATCAGGACTATGACTAAAACAACAAAAGATAGCACGTGCGCCTCATCATTTTTAATTTTTAAAAATTTCTTACTCATATATTCAATACCTCCTTCTCTTGTTTACTACTCTGAACATATAAAAAGCTGGGTGTGGTGGTGGTGCCTGCAGCCCCAGCTACTGGGGAGGCTGAGGCGGGAGGATCGCTTGAGCCCAGGAGTTGAGGCTGCTGGGAGCTGCGGCAGCACCACTGCACTCCAGCCTCAGAAACAGAGCTGTTTCTGATAATAATAACCAGTAAGTAAATAAACATGAAACATGCTAAGTTTCATATTCTGTTTTTGATGACTCCAATAGGTGCAAGTTTTGCAAATTCCTTTCTTATGTCTTTTGTATTTGTTTGCTCTTATTGCCAGTGCCTTGTTCCCTTGTGCGGCTTACAGTTTCTATTTATTTAGCTTAAATTTTTAGCATAAGCTCCTGTCTGACGGAATCCTATCTGGGAGGTCCTCAGAGGCCTGGATTGAGAAGATGTTCTTCCAGACCATTGGTTTTTGCTCTCGACAGGCGCTCGGGGACACCATCAACCTGCGATGACTTTTCCATTCTTGACGTAGGATTTTGGTCCCTCCGAGTTGCATAAATTCAGGTCGGTAATTGTGTGCGGCTCACACCGTGGTCACCATTTTTCAGAGGAGGTTTCTCGCACCTCCCAGCCAGGGCAAGCTTCTCGGTGACCCTCCCTGGAAGGTGGTTTTCTTCTAGTTAATTCTTTTGCGGAGAGCGCAGGCCTCTCAGTCCTGGCTTCGTGGAGGAGGCTCCCACCCAGCCCTCCTCAGGGTGGGCTGGGTCCCGCCCGCTGTCCCGGATGCAGGTCCCCAGGGCTGGGGGGACGTTGGCCGAGCAGCTGCAGCTGCAGAGTTGGACCCTATAGCTTCCTGCTTTGCCTCGGCGTTTGCCTCTGAGGATTTTCCTTCCTGCCTGCCAGCTTGATGCTGCACACAGACGGATTTGTTTATATCGTGTCCAACATGCTCAGTCGTGTTGAAGTGGGAGGATACCCCCGTCCCGGGTCCCAGTGCTGCAGAAAGGAAGGGACATGCTGGTCTGTGGCTACCCCAGCCCCACCGGTGTTACGGGGCCTGAGTGTCACCTTGCACGGCCACACGTGAGCCTCCTGGCCGCCGTCCAGGGCACGGGGACTGTCCCTGCCGTCCCCTACCTGTGGCTCCAGAAGACATCCTAGACCTCAACTGGAAACTTCTTTATTCATTTCACGTTCACCCGCGTGCACACTGCCGTGCTCGTAAAATGGAGCCGCAGAGCCTCGTCTCCTGGGAGACAGACAAACTCGGCCGCCTTGGTGCGTTTTTGCGCATGCCAGAAAGGTACATATGGCAAGTTTTAAGAAATTAAAGCACAGAAACCAAACCAAACAACAAAACGACTCTGACCTTCAAAGCCCCTGTATCCTGTATCCTGTCTTCATGCCCAGGAACCAGGAAAGGGCCATCAGTCTCCCGCAGGAGGCCTGGCACCAAGCTGGCTCTGCTGTCAGCTGTCTCGAGAGGGACCCTCCACCTCCACCCACAGGCAGGACAGCATCGTGGTTAGGGCCAGCCTGCCTGGGTGCAATCCCAGCTCTGTCACCGAACAGTGTGTGACCCAAGCGGCCAATGCGCCTCCCAGTGCCTGCGTCGGACCCATGACGCGCCTCCCAGCTCTGAGCAGCCTCCTGTGTGGTTGGAGTCACCCAGAAGCTTGCCGTTCCCACCAGGGCCAGACCAGGGGACGTGCTATGCTGGGGAGGGGGCACCCTGGTGTCCCCAGCGTGTGCCCTGGAGGCTGTCACCAGCCTGTGGGGAACGTCTGCCCGGGGGGAAGTTGCGGAACAGGCAGAGGCGGCGGTGTGCTCCAGACAGCTGAGGCCAGCTTGGCGAGGACCCAGCCTGCGTTCGCTCTTCTCCTTTTCCTAACGCCCCTCCCACTGTACCCTCGCCGTCTTTAACGCTCACTGTCTTAGGCAGCTCGGGCTGCTGTGACTCAGCTCCACACGCCGGGCGGCTCAGAGAGCAGACAGCAGACATTGTCACAGTGCTGGGTGCTGCACCCTGCAGGCAGTGGTGAGGGCTCACCTCCTGGCTTGCGGACGGCCGCCTTCTCGACGTGAGCTCACACAGCCATTCCTCAGTGCATGCACACCCTCGGTGCACACATGTCCTCGGTGCACACACACCCTCTGTAGGTGCATGTCCTCGGTGCACACACACCCTTGGTGCACACACACCCACGGTGCACGCACACCCTCAGTGCACGCACACCCTCAGTGCACTCACACCCTCCGTGCACACACACCCTCGGTAGGTGCATGTCCTCGGTGCACCCACACCCTCGGTGCACGCACACCCTCGGTACATACACACCCTCCGTAGGTGCATGTCCTCGGTGCACCCACACCCTTGGTGCACGCACACCCTCCGTGCACACACACCCTCCGTGCACACACACCCTCGGTAGGTGCATGTCCTCAGTGCACACACACCCTCGGTGCACACATGTTCTCAGTGCACGCACGTCCTCAGTGCACACACACCCTCGGTGCACACGCACCCTCAGTGCATGCACGTCGAGAGACAGATCTTCCTCCTTCCTCTCTCACAAGGCCACCGGTCCTATCTGATCAGGATCCCACCTTGTGACTCCATTTGACCCCACTTACCTCCTAAAAGCCCTATCCCCAAATGCAGTCACACTGGGCGTTACCATCTCAACACACAAATTAGGGGAGGGACACGGTTCCACCTATTGCAGTGACGGATTCTACTAGACTATGCGGCCCTTTCTGTTAGCTATATGTTTGATTACTTTCATAATATCGTAACTATCTGTGAAGCCATCACTCAAAACAAAAATTAGGATCTTGACAAAAAGTATCTGCCTCTAAACAACAGGGGCCCCACCCACCCTCCTCTCCACCCAGAGCAAAGATAAGCCTCAATCCAAGTCCGTCGTTCTTTGGTTTTCCTGTTTACATATCGTGCATACTTTTCCTAAAATTATATGCTTTATTTTCCTTATTGTTCACTTTGCAGCAATGCCACGCTCCTGCATGTCAGCTGCGTGGGGTTTTAATCGTTCACTTAATATGCTGCTACTGCTGTTAAGCCACGTCGAGTGATCCGTGCATTTATTCATCGTGGTTGCTGAGAAACGCTCCACTCTGCGCCCACACGGAGGTTTATCCATCCGCTTTCTACTGATGGGCATTTGGCTGATTTCCGGGGTTTCGCACGGTGAACAGTGCTGCTGTAGGAACTAACGTCTTCTCTGCTGGTTCACATGCGAGAATTCCCTTTGGGCATTTATCTGGGAGTGGGATGTCCGCAGTAGAACACGTGCATATTTGACTTTAGGAGCAGACGTCAAGCTGTTTTCCAAAGAGATTGCACTAATTAAGGCCCCACCGGCAATGGGCAGGAATCCCGGGACACAGCTCCTCTCCGACACCTGCTGTTGAGCATCGAGTCGTGTGTTCATCAGCCAGGGGGCCTTTCCTTTCCTAGAAGGGGGCCCTACAGCGACAGCAGCCCCTCCCTCTCTCTGGAGGCCAGACAGCTGGGACAGCCACCAGGATGCTCTGAAGGACACAGCAGTCCGCACAGAAAGGGTTTTAACATGGTTCTCAGCTGTGCACAGAATGGATATTTGCTTGGGATGTTTGGAGCAAGCATTCGTTAGGGTCCAGCATTCACGAGTGGACAAAATAGCCCGCGTCCCTTGGGGAATCACAACATAGCTCAGATTCCCACCATGTGTGTAAGCACCAAAGTTGTTCACAGGACTTAGTAAAAATCCACCAGCATTCCCTATGTGTGACCTGCAGGAAGGCAGTGTAGACTCGGGCTCCAGTTCTACCACTCTGCGTCCTGAGCAGGGCTGTGGGCACTCCCAGCCTCAGTTTCCCCTCGTTACCAGGCAGTGTCTGCCTTCAATGCTGCTGGGAGAGGCAGGGCGGGCATGAGGGCCAGGTGCTTTGTGGACGGGCTCCGGCCCCAGGGGCTCCCTTGCTGTCCGCTGGGCCGAGACGGTCTGCAGGACACGGTGAATCAGGGCTCCCCCAGCACCACAGAAGCACACGGAACACACAGGGAGGCACGTGCACTGGCAAGTGTGCTGCTACCAGGCTCTGAAAACGCCCGCCCCCTCCTGCAGGTGCCCTGCACTCTGGCGGAGGACAGAGGCCCCCCCTCCAGAGCTCAGGCTCCCACGAAATGCCGTGTACCCCCCTGCACCTGCCCGATATCTGGGCGTGGAGAGAGCACCTCGTCTTCAAGGCCTCCACGGGCCCCCGGCTCTTTTTCTGTGGATCATACGTCTTACTTCTCTGCTCGTGGCTGGCAGCACAAAACAGACTCGTAATAGCCGTAAGTATGGAATTAGCTTTCATCCGTTCGTTCATCACAAAACTTTTGATTTAGATTTGTTGCTTTGCGAGTCTTTCTGTGTCTCATTTACAGCGTCACATAGACCACTCCATATCTTAGCACCTCAAGGTCAATGTACAGGTAATTTAACATCGTAACGAAATAACATATTGATTAATGCAAACAAAACAATCGTTCTGGGGACCAGTTCCTATTTCATCTTGTTCGGATGGCCGATAGGCACGGAATTACCTGTCAGGCGGGAAGCGAGGGGCGCTAGCGGGAAACACTGGGGGAGGGTATTAACAAACGGGTCTTTAATCACGGGTTTCCCAGCCATTAGGCCCCAAGAAAGCAAGCGTGGTGGACACACAAGATTTCTTTAGCCATCCTCGGCGGCACTCAAAGTGCGAGAACCTCAGCGCTCCGTCAGAACGTGGGTCTGTCGTCTTCATCCCTTCGTTCTCAGCACCAGGGCGAGGGGCTGTGATCACATGGACCAGTCCAACGACCAGGACGGCAGCCCCGAGAAAGCCCTCCCACGCCGCGTGTGGGGTGCCTGGAACCGAGAGCCACAGCCGTGTAGCTTCTGTGACCAGACAGAGCGGGCGGGACGAGGGCTCCGTGGCCGAGCCTCTGGAGCCGAGGTCCCTTCTCATCACCACCCTGCGTCTCTCTGAGTCCCCAACCGGTCCCCGAGGAGCAGCGCATGGGGCCGGGAGGAGCCCAGACGTTACGGGAGAAACAGCCCCAGCACCCGGCAGCAGCCGCCACGCACGGCTCTACCGAGTCAGGGCCGGGCAGGTGTCTGTCCTGGGACTGAGAACTCGCTGAGCGCCAGCGTGGACAGGTGCCCCCTCTTCCCCTCCCGTCTGCCAGGACTCGGCGTCCTCCCCACTCCTCGCCCTCCTCCCCTGGGTGCTGGCACGCACACACCCGGAGCGACGCGGAAGGGACTGGGTGAGGGGAAGCAAGACCCCAAAAGAGGGGTCCTTTGTCCTCATTGGCCCTGACCTCTGACCTCTGCCTTCTGGTCTGGGGCCGGGGGGCGGGGCAGGCCCTGCGCACGCTCAGGTGGGGAGGATGCGTCCCACCTTCCGGAAACAGGGCGGGCGGTGATATTTTTTTTAACTGATCAGAACTGATGGCCGTGCAACTTCAAAACCAGCTGGCGGCTTTGCCTTCCAAGTGAGTTTCCAATTAGCACGGCCCCTGTGGCTGCAACTCCCCATTTGTTGAGCGTCTGAGCCGGCCTGGGCATTTGGCAGGGCCTGGGTCGGGGGAGCAAGCAGGTGACTCGTGTCCTGGGAAATGACGCCCCCGTGCAGGCCGGCAGAGCCAGGGCCTCGCCACACGAAGGCCACGCGGGCCTGTGCTCTCCAGGAGAACCTTCACCCAACGGCGGGTGGCTTTTAACTTTTTAAAGGGGGGAGACAGAGTCGCTCCTCTCGGAGAGCCCCGCACGACTGTGCGTGTCCTCCCCACGGTTTCTGGGGCCGCCGCAGAGAGGGCCGTGACCAGGAGGGGTGGGGAAGCCGGGTCCTGACCCCGTTCGGCCGCCAGATCACTCAGGGACACTCGAGGTCCTGGCCGGGGCCTGTTTCCCCACCTCCAGGGCAGAACCACGGACAAGCCAGTCTCTAAGTTTTCAGAACTGGAGCGCCGGGCCTTGCCCTGTAGCCTGGCGAGGCCCTGCGGCCGTGCCTGCCGTCTGCATGGACCCGAGAACAGGACGGGCCCCTTGGTGGCCGTCGTCCAGGCCGCAAGGGGAGCGGGAAGTGTCACCTTCGCCTCCCCATAACCCACCGCCGAGAGACGCGTCAACCGCGGCGTTGCAGAGATGCAGGTGAAGCAGGCAACTGCTGCTCCGGGAACCGGTGACGACGGGGCTGAGCCCGCAGAGCTTTCTGGGCCGTCGCCTGCTGGCATCTCCACCCACCTCAGTCCTGGCAACTTCCTCCCCGTTGAGACAGAGAGACACGCGCCCCAAAGGCCCATCCTGCCATCCGAACGCAGAGCCCCCCCCTCTCGCCCCTCCCAGACCGCCCTGGTATTTGTCGGTGCCTTCTACTTCTTTGCCATCCAAACTCTCTTTTGACTTACTCCTCCTCGGCCCAGGGAGAAGTCCCTTTCCCACCTTTGCAAGAACAAACACAGAAAGCAAACAGACAAGCCACGGAAAGCGAATCCCTCACTCTCTGCTCCCAGCACGGCCCGCGTGGAGTTGCTCAGGCCGCCTCTGCAGTCAGCGTGGGCCGTGGGGTGCCGGGTGTCCCGCTGCAGAGAGCCACCCCCAGCACCCACGGTTTCCCCTCCTCTGTGCCTCAGGGGGTGCCAGGCGGTAGCCGGGACCCCAGGAGCCATCCGCCAGCTCATTAGGGGACATACATCAGAGTGCGAGCTCCGGAATAATTGATGGACTGCTCCCTGACCCACTTTGATTGAAACCCCCAGGGAGCCGTGCAAAAACCTTGCCAACAATTTTTTTGTGTGTGTGGATACGATAATTACACTCTGATTTCAGTACCTCATAATTTACTCGCAGAATATCTATTCTTAAGGTGACAAGTGGAAGTAAATGATTAAGGCTATTGTCACCATCATGTTGAGTTTCTAAGGTTTTGTAGACCTAAAATATGGCCTTTATTTGTTTTTGTTTTTTGAGACAGAGTCTCGCTTTGTTGCCCTGGCTAGAGTGAGTGCCGTGGAGTCAGCCTTGCTCACAGCAACCTCAAACTCCTGGGCTCAAGCAATCCTCCTGCCTCAGCCTCCCAAGTAGCTGGGACTACAGGCATGTGCCACCATGCCCGGCTAATTTTTTCTCTATATATTAGTTTGCCAATTAATTTCTTTCTATTTATAGTAGAGACAGGGTCTCACTATTGCTCAGGCTGGTTTCGAACTCCTGACCTCAAGCAATCCGCCCGCCTCAGCCTCCCAGAGTGCTAGGATTACAGACGTGAGCCGCCTCGCCTGGCCAAAATATGGCCTTTAAAACATTCTTTCTTCGGAATCCAGAATCGGGGTTATTTAACCAGATCTTTAGCAAAACTCTGTTAAAGGTTAATGACAGAGCAGCTTAGCCACAGTCACTCCTGCACAGATAACAACGACAAAATCTGGACTGAAAATGTACACTTAAAGAAAAAAAATCTCCGTGCAGGCCGTGGGGAAAGACCCCCAGCAAGGAGAACCGGGAGGGAATCCATGCCTGAAAACCGCACCGCAGTGCTCAAGGTGTTGGATGCTTGTGTTTTAACTGAGGACGCCGCACAGTTTGCACAGCTCAGGTGGCAAGACAGCGCTGAAGACAGATGTGGGCCTGCCTTCCACGTGCAGCCAGAAACAAATGGGGAAACCGAGGCAGGGAGGGAGCCACGGTGGGTGTGAGCCTCCCAACTGTGCGTGGGCTCCGGCAACCCCTGGCTGGCCACCACGCTGGCGTGCAGGGGCAGCGGGGACGGTGGGAAAACGGGCCTGGAAACCGAAATAGCGGAGTTGAGCTATTTCGCTGCCTCCCCCCACAGAGGAGACAGACCGTGGTTGATTCCAGGCAAGTTCGCTGTCTTTGCAAACACAAAATCGCCCCTCCAAGCCAAGGCCAGGAGCTCTACGGCACAGCCCTGGTACTGGCCAGTATCCAATCACAGTGATGTCTATAAAGAGGACAACGGGACCCAAATCCAGAAACGAAGGAAGAACAGTTGATAAAAAGTGGCTTTGAGATGACGCAGATGTTGTGGTTAGCAGACGATGACTTCAGGTAGCTATTGTAACATTTTCAAGGGCTTAAAGGAAAATATAGACACAATATATAAACAGAGGGGACTCTCAGCAGAGATATATACAATGAAAAAAAAAAAAAGAGAACCAAGTAGAGATTTGAGAGCTGGACAAGTATAAAAAATTAAGTAAAACGAGAACTGGGAGGGTTGACAGAAGATTAGAGGCAAAAGTGAAGGGAGTCCGCAGACTTGAACACGGAAAATAGAAATGATCCAATTTGAAGAATAAAAAAGAGAACAAAGATTAAAAAGATAAAACAGAGTCTTAAAGCAATGTATGGAAATATCAGAAAGTGCAACCGACGGGTCCATGTCTTGCACCTGCTAATGGGACCTTGTTTGAAATTGGGGTCAGACCTGCAGGTGCCATGAGGTGAAGGGCCCTGAGATGAGGTCATCCTGGACTTAGGGCCGACCCCAGGTCCTGACAGGAGAAGGGAGAGGGAGGCTGGGGACTCGGAGACATAGAGGAAGGACGGCCGTGTGAACACAGAGGCTGAGATTTCAGTGGTGTCTCCCCCCAGCCCAGCACGCCGGGGACGCCGGAACCACAGGGGCCGGGGGAGGACACGGCACAAGTTCTCCCTCAGCTCTCGGGAGGAGCCAAACCTGCCATCACCTTGACCGTGAACACCTGACTCCCAAAACTGGGGAAAAAAGAATCTCTGTTGTTTCGGTCAGGTGTGTAGCATGTTGTCATGGCAGCCGCAGGAGATGAATGCAGGTGCCACCGTATTCATTGGGTAGAGACTTCAGCCTGAGGGCTCCCTTCTGGGACAGCCCCTGCTGCGGTCCCCACCCCAGGGCAGCAGGGCTCTCGGCGCCTGGTCGCTCTCCACATCCCAAACACCGCCCACGCCTTCGTAAAGATGAGGACCAGCGCCACTGCCTCGGACAAACCGAAAACACAGGGACAGGCCGGCCACCGTGCCCCTGTGCCATGGCCCACAGTGCTGGTGACCCGTGCGGCCACCCAGAGGAGAAGATGCCGGTGGAGCAAACAGAGTTTGCAGAGATCACCATGGCAACTGCTGCATCCGGGGCCCGGGCATCCCGCCCTGGGGCTAGTCGGGGGGGCTCTGTGACGGGCTTATTGGGTCCTGTGGGTCCCCACTCTGAAGCCGCCCCCCAGCCCGGCCCAGGCAGCTCCTGCCGGAATAAGTGTTGCGGAAAGAGCTCCTGGAGAGGGAGGCCGGCCAGGAAGGGCTGACCAAGCACAGCTGTCTTCCCTGAGCTCCTCCCGGAGAGACGGGAGCCGCGAGCCGCTGGAGGCGGGAAGCTCGGTCTCGCGTTACCTGCAGGGTCAGGAGAATCAACCTGGGGCCACTATGGAGACACCAAGCCACGTGGACCTCGTCCCCAGCCCCGTGTTGATGGCTCGTTGTGAGTAAGGCCCAGGCTTGGCTCTCGAGTCTGAGACCAGAACAAGGTTTTTTTTGGAGAGGAGCTACTACTTGTTAAGTATGTGTGGGACGTGGTGTTCAACATTTCAAATGCATCCCCTATTGTAATCTTTGCAACTAGGTGAGAAATGCATTTTTAGGTCAATTTTATAAATTTTTATAAAATTTTATGAAACTTTTATAAATGAGGAGGCTGAGGTACAGAGGTTAGATAACTTACTAGCGGCCACATAGCTAGTAAGTGGAAGAGTTTGGCCCCAAATAGAACAAGTTTCAGGCGGGAGCCTTGAATCTTTGCACTTAGAAAGAGCGGAAGAGACGAGTCAGTGGGCACGGGAGCGGGAAGGGAGAAACACCTTGCAGAAGACGGGGAGCAGAGTCTACCCCTCGCGGGCATTTCGCAGATGTTTCTCGAGCGCTCTGGTTTAGCAGGAAGGGCGCCTGCCTGTTCAGGAGGAGGGCAGCAGCTGAGCTCTGGCGCCCACGGTTTGCAGGGTGGTTGGATTCAGGAATAGAATTGCCACGATCGAAAACCCGTTGGCTGGATCTCCCACTCCCCCACTTCCTGACCTTACGGTGACACTGTCCCCGAGCGGCACTGTCCCCGAGCGGCACTGTCCCCGAGCGGCACTGTCCCCGAGGGACACTGTCCCCGAGCGGCACTGTCCCCGAGCGGCACTGTCCCCGAGAGGCACTGTCCCCGAGCGGCACTGTCCCCAAGCGGCACTGTCCCCGAGCGGCACTGACCCCGAGCGGCACTGTCCCCGAGAGGCACTGTCCCCGAGTGGCACTGTCCCCGAGCGGCACTGTCCCCGAGTGGCACTGCCAGGGCAGGGGTGGGGGAGGCGGGGGAGACGTCTAACCTGCCTTTTCCTTTCTCTCGCCCAATCGAAGTACCGAATATAAATAAGACACGCGGGCGTATCGTTCAAGCACAAAATACCCCCCACAGCCACCCGTCCTCTTTGCCAAACGCCACCAATTTCACTAAAGTAAAAGAATTTAGGATGAGAAGAGGGTCCCACGCGGCGCCGTCACTCCGGCCCGGCATGTCTGCTGCCCGCCGCGGGAGCTAGCAGCCTGGCGATGGGCGGCCGGCGACCTGACCTCACGTCTCTCACCTGTCCGCGGGCTCACCTGGCACACTGCTCAGGTGGCTCCCCGAGCAAGGCTGGGGAGTGGGCCCAGGTGAGCTGAGGAACCCAGATCTGCAGTTGCTGCGGGGGCCACTTGGTTTGCAGGCAGGCAGAGGAATCGTGTGTGCACATCACACTTGTCATGCTGCTGTCCGTGTGCGGCCACATACACATGTGTACACACACACACACACACAGATATCACACAAGACTCCATCCAAATGCACAAGAAAGAGGTATCATCTCACTAAAATTTGGCTCGAGACGTTGGGGACCATTCTCCGTGGGGACGTCAAGCTCCAACTTGAACCCCTGCCGGGCCCCACGCGGGATCGGACCTTGCTGGGGTTGGTTCCTCCAGCTGAGAGCATGTCCTGCAACAGGTGCGGTGAGAAAGCGGGAGCGTTCAATGCGTCTTTAGTTCTGATCCTCAGGGCTGTGCTGAGGGCTGCCCGCTAAGTACGCGGCAGTCCCGGGGTTCAGAGCCCCGCCCCGTGTGCGCCCAGCAAGCCGTTGCCTTTCTCGGGCACGGATCTTTTCTGGCCGTGTCTGATGATCCGTCCTGGGTCACGCTGCTGCTCCGTGCTGGAATCTGTCCTTTGTCTTTCTGCGGCGTAATGGACTTCGCCGTAGCAGCTATTGATGTTCTGGGAATCCATCTGTATCCAGACGACAGAAATCTTTACCCTTCCGGGCAAGCATTGGAGAGACCGATCTGCTTCGTGAGACACCGGGAGCGAGCCCCCACTCATCACCTGCCGTTTCTGAAGGTGCCAACTTCAACGCCGCCGGCTTCTCCTGTAGATGACACGCGGCATACTGGGAATTTTTATTTTTTTTTTTTGCCCTCAAGGAGCTTTTGATTCTGATTTTTTTTCCCCAATTTCCTGCAGATTTCTCTCTGTTCCCCAGGAGGATGTGATTCTGGAAGTTTCTCCCTAATTGGCATAGCGCTTACTTCCGCGAGGTCCTGGTGAGCAGCTGTCTGAGGATCACGCCGATGACAGGGTGGCCGGGGAGGGGCCTTGTCCTCGAGGCCGGCTGTGCAGGGACGTGGGGACGCCTCGCCGGCCTGGCACACGCAGCAGTGGAATGGCGTGGAGCTGGCACCAGAAAACAGGTGGTTGGCTGGCGTTTGTGTTCCGAACGTGTCCAGCATGAATTGCTTTGTGTACGGTTGGCGGCTGGCGCCAAACCCTGCCTGCGTGCCGTGAGAGGAGCCTTGAAAAGCGACTCCCCGCTGCGCCCTGAATTCAGCAGGCAGATATTTGTGTATTCGACGGGTGATGCAGCTCATCATCTTCCATCAAACCGCGTAGCCCCAGTCCCATCTGGAAAGTTCAAAGGAAAACTGCTTCCCAATTACACGTTCTGCTGATTGCTCGCTGTTCTCATTGTTCCGTGGATGGGACTTCTGCGACAAGCGTCAGCTTGTTTACAAATGTTTTTAATTAAAGCTGGGAGAAGCTGGGAATCAGGTCTTTGGATAAACAGCTTGCCACTTAAAAGGCTATGCCTCAAACGTGCGACAGGACACGTCGTTTTGGTGAAAACCCTGCCCTGGCGGGAGTGGGGAGAGGCAGGGAGGAGGAGGAGGAGGAGACAGAGAGGGAGGAGGGAGGACAGCAGGGAGGCTCGGGGAAATGGGCAGAGGGGATCGGGTCTCCTGCGTATGGGGCCGGGGCTGCTCTGAGATGCCTGCCCCGCGTGTGACACGCATGCCCCCGCGATCACACACGTAGAGTCAGCACACGCTGGTGAGGCTGCGGCTTGTGTTTGCATCCAAATCCACAGCACGGAACAGTCGGCTCCGCAGCCACTCCGAGAGCCAGGGAGCCTGGCCGCCACCGGCGTCTCCGTCTGGTGAGCAGCCTGCTCCCGGCCGGCGGTCCAGACCCCGGCCTGCGAGGGCGGGAACTCTGGATGGGGACGCCGCAGGTGCAGCTGGTGGCACCGGGCCCCGCGCCCGTGGCTTTGATGGAGACGCTGAGCTGGCTCTTGGCCCGGCCGGCGCTGTGGGCAGGATGATCCCCAGGTCTGCCCTGGAATCCGCCGTCCTCCCCCCTCTGGGGCCTTGCCCAGTGGTCCCCTCCGTGTGCCAGGCTGTGACTCCCGCCCGCCCGCCGTGGGTTAGCTCTGCACTCCCGGCAGGAGAGCAGGGGCCAGCGGGTAATTTAATTATCACCCGGGGTTGGCCTCAGATGCAGCTGATGTCTGCACGGAAGTGTCTCCCAGGTAGACTGAGTCGAAGCGCGTGTCTGGCTCCACTCTCCGGCCTTGAGGAGAGAGAAGGACCAGAAGTATGCAGGTGGAGGGGGAAGCAGCAGGCTCCAGTGGAGAGGGAGGCCGAGGAGGGGCGGCGTGGGCAGGGCGGGCCTGAGCTGTCCTGAAGCGTCTTCGTCAGCGCGTGTCCTGCCCCTGCCTGGGACGGACGTGACACCCCCGGTCTCCTGCCGCTCTGCCCTTCCCTTGCTGGAGTGCGTCATCAGACACGACGCTGGGAAAGCGTCTGGGAATCTTGTTCTCGGAGGCTGCGGCTGGGGGGGGCTGAGCACAGACACTGCACGCCAACAGGCTTTCTCGTGGCCTGGCCCTGGCTGCGGATGGACACTGCACACGCTCGTGACCGTGGATGGGTGGAGCACGGGTGGGGGGGCGCGGGCGGGGGGGGCATGGGCAGGGGGGCATGGGCAGGGGGGCATGGGCAGGGGGAGCACGGGAAGGAGGAGCACGGGCAGGGGGAGCACGGGCAGGGCAGCACGGGCAGGGGGAGCATGGGTGGGCAGAGCACAGGCAGGAGGAGATGGGCAGGAGAAGCACAGGCAGATGGAGGACAGGCAGGAGGAGCACTGACAGGGGGAGCACGGGCAGGGGGAGCATTGACAGGGGGAGCACGTGCAGGGGGAGCATGGGCAGGGGGAGCACAGGCAGATGGAGGACAGGCAGGAGGAGCACTGACAAGGGGAGCACGGGCAGGGGGAGCACTGACAGGGGGAGCATGGGCAGGGGGAGCGTGAGCAGGGGGAGCACAGGAAGATGGAGGACAGGCAGGAGGAGCACTGACAGGGGGAGCACGGGCAGGGGGAGCATGGGCAGGTGGGGCACGGGCAGGAGGAGCACAGGCAGAGGGAGTACAGGCGGGGGAGCACGGGCAAGAGGAGCACTGGCAGGGGGAGCAAGGGCACAGGGAGCACGGGCAGGTGGGGCACGGGCAGGGGGAGCATGGGCAGGTGGGGCACGGGCAGGAGGAGCACAGGCAGAGGGAGTACAGGCGGGGGAGCACGGACAGGAGGAGCACTGGCAGGGGGAGCAAGGGCACAGGGAGCACGGGCAGGAGGAGCACGGGCAGGGGGAGCATGGGTAGGAGGAGCATGGGCAGAGGGAGCACAGGCAGGAGGAGCACGGGCACGGGGGCACGGGCAGGGGGACACGGGCGGGGGGACACAGGCAGGACGAGCATAGGCAGGTGGAGGACGGGCAGGAGTAGCACAGGCAGGAGAAGCACTGACAGGTGGAACATAGGCAGGGGGAGCACGGGCATGTGGGAGCATGGGCAGGAGGAGCACAGGCAGGAGGAGCACGGGCAGGAGGAGCATGGGCAGAAGGAGCACGGGCATGTGGGAGCATGGGCAGGAGGAGCACGGGCATGTGGGAGCATGGGCAGGAGGAGCATGGGCAGGAGGAGCACGGGCAGGAGGAGCACGGGCAGGAGGAGCACGGGCAGGAGGAGCACGGGCAGGTGGAGCACGGGCAGGAGGAGCATGGGCAGAAGGAGCACGGGCATGTGGGAGCATGGGCAGAAGGAGCACGGGCATGTGGGAGCATGGGCAGGAGGAGCACGGGCAGGAGGAGCACGGGCAGGAGGAGCACGGGCAGGAGGAGCACGGGCAGGAGGAGCACGGGCAGGAGGAGCATGGGCAGGAGGAGCACGGGCATGTGGGAGCACGGGCATGTGGGAGCACGGGCAGGAGGAGCATGGGCAGGAGGAGCACGGGCATGTGGGAGCATGGGCAGGAGGAGCACGGGCAGGAGGAGCACGGGCAGGAGGAGCATGGGCAGGAGGAGCACGGGCAGGAGGAGCACAGGCAGGAGGAGCATGGGCAGGAGGAGCACAGGCAGGAGGAGCATGGGCAGGAGGAGCACGGGCAGGAGGAGCACGGGCAGGAGGAGCACGGGCAGGAGGAGCACGGGCAGGTGGAGCACGGGCAGGAGGAGCATGGGCAGAAGGAGCACGGGCATGTGGGAGCATGGGCAGAAGGAGCACGGGCATGTGGGAGCATGGGCAGGAGGAGCACGGGCAGGAGGAGCACGGGCAGGAGGAGCACGGGCAGGAGGAGCACAGGCAGGAGGAGCACGGGCAGGAGGAGCATGGGCAGGAGGAGCACGGGCATGTGGGAGCACGGGCATGTGGGAGCACGGGCAGGAGGAGCATGGGCAGGAGGAGCACGGGCATGTGGGAGCATGGGCAGGAGGAGCACGGGCAGGAGGAGCACGGGCAGGAGGAGCATGGGCAGGAGGAGCACGGGCAGGAGGAGCACAGGCAGGAGGAGCATGGGCAGGAGGAGCACAGGCAGGAGGAGCATGGGCAGGAGGAGCACGGGCATGTGGGAGCACGGGCAGGAGGAGCACGGGCAGGAGGAGCATAGATAGGAGGAGCACGGGCATGTGGGAGCATGGGCAGGAGGAGCATGGGCAGGAGGAGCACGGGCAGGAGGAGCACGGGCAGGAGGAGCATGAGCAGGTGGAGCACGGGCAGAAGGAGCACGGGCAGGAGGAGCATGAGCAGGTGGAGCACGGGCAGAAGGAGCACAGGCATGTGGGAGCATGGGCAGGAGGAGCATGGGCAGGAGGAGCATGGGCAGGAGGAGCACGGGCAGGAGGAGCACGGGCAGGGGGAGCATAGGCAGGAGGAGCATGGGCAGGAGGAGCACGGGCAGGAGGAGCATGAGCAGGTGGAGCACGGGCAGAAGGAGCACAGGCATGTGGGAGCATGGGCAGGAGGAGCATGGGCAGGAGGAGCATGGGCAGGAGGAGCACGGGCAGGAGGAGCATGGGCAGGAGGAGCACGGGCAGGAGGAGCATGGGCAGGAGGAGCACTGGGCAGGAGGAGCATGGGCAGGAGGAGCACGGGCAGAAGGAGCACAGGCATGTGGGAGCATGGGCAGGAGGAGCATGGGCAGGAGGAGCATGGGCAGGAGGAGCATAGATAGGAGGAGCACGGGCATGTGGGAGCATGGGCAGGAGGAGCACGGGCAGGGGGAGTACAGGCAGGGGGAGCATGGGCAGGAGGAGCACAGATAGGAGGAGCATGGGCATGTGGGAGCATGGGCAGGAGGAGCACGGGCAGGGGGAGTACAGGCAGGGGGAGCATGGGCAGGAGGAGCACTGGCAGGGGGAGCATAGGCAGGTGGAGCACAGGCTCTCAGCAGCAGGGAGCACCTCCCACTCCACACTGCTTCACCAACTCATATCCTTTTGAGAGGTGGGGATATCAGATGCCTAATTTCCGATCTCGGGTACAATTTGCGCATGTTACTTAAACTTCGGGCATTAGAGAAATATGGGATGAAGACTACAGAGCATGGAAAATCCTCCCCCAAGCGTCCATGCTTTGGTGCATATTCTGCCCACTCCCCAACACACACACACACTTTTCTATTCTATATAGCGCTCTGCGGTTTGTTTTGTATTTAATCACAGAAGACTGCGTGTGATGGGCCCGCATCTTTCCGGTAAGAGTTTGCGAGTGTCTGCGCCGTGGGAGGCGTGGAGGCTGCTCCCCCGTGGGTGAGGCGGGCTGTGGGCTGTGCAGGGCAGAGCTGCTCTGAGAAGGCCACTCCTGCCTGGAGGTTGTCATTGTCCAAGGAAAGGAGCTTCCCTGGAATTGGGACAGAGGGAAGAGCAGCCCTCCAGGGGAAGAAGGGTGCTGCCGGAGCCTGGGAGGTGGCCAGTCCCCACTGGTGGCAGGGCCGGGGAGTCCAGGGCGGGGCACCCCCTCTGTGGCTGAGCAGGCGAGGAGCTCCTGAGGGTCTGACGCTACAGGCAGGGTCCCTGTGGGGTGGGCAGGGACAGCCCAGGCTTTGGGACCAGCAAGAAGCCGCCGAGGGCCTGGGACGTGGGAATGCTCAGCGGAGCTGCTGCGGGCGATGATCAGAGAAGTGTGTGGGTCTCTGCCCTCCAGGAGCATTTTGGAGACAAAATGCCAATTTGCCGCCTCCCTGGAGACGTAGCAAGTGTGTGCTGGGAAGTGCTGGCTCTGTGTCCCTTAGGGTCGTTGGGAATGAATCTGAACGTGTCACAGCCCGGGCGAGGGAGGCTGTTTTGCGGAGAAGGCTTTCCGGGGGCTCAGGACAGGGATTTGAGGGGCTCCTGCAGGCCCGGGGCCCCCCAGAGTGGACGGGGAAGACCAGAGGGGCGTCCCTGCAGGGCCGTGCCCACGGGGAGGTGAGGCTGACGGGCCGCCCGGGCCAGGCAGGGGGCGCGCGTGACCCCAGGTGAACCGGAGCAGCCACTGGGCCACGCCGGGCACGTGGACACCGAGAGGAGGAGAAACACGCGGACCCGGGGTGGGGACAGAAGCTCCTCTGCCGCCGCAGCACCGCGCTGCAGGCGGGTCTCGGCGTCCAAGCTCACGAAGGAGCCAGAGGGAAGCGCCGGGCCGTGTCTGGCCTGGCAGCGCAATGCCGGGGCGGAAGCTCCGTCCATGCGTGTTTCCCGCCACGCGTGCCCGGCCAGCCCTCCCGTCACTGGCGGAGATGGATCCCCTGTGGGTAACCTCGAGCCAGCCTGCAGGATCCCATCGTTTCCATGGCAACCAGAGCTCTTCCGTGTGGAAGGGAGGGAGGCTGGGGAGAGGAACTAAAGGCAGAACAGGGTGGCAGTGGCCGCCGCTGCGCCGTGGCCTGAATGCGCCCCAGAGCCCCACGGAAAGGCACCCTCGCCCCTCACAGCCTCCCCGGGCCTGGGAAGCGGCCCAGGGCCCAGGTGTGGAGCTCCGCACCCTGATCCGACGGCGGGACTGCCGCTGAAGACCCGGGTGTCTCACCCGTCACTGCTGGGCCGTCCACGTCATGTCTACGAAGGCCGTTACAGATGCTCCCACACTGGGGGGGGGCAAGGGGGAAGCAGGGCAGGAAATGGGGAGGCGGGAGGGGAGTTTGCAGGCAGGCACATTTCCACGTAGTATGGAGACCCAGGGAGGGGCAGGAATGGGGGGCCAGGCTCCAGGTGCCTCGGTCTTGGGCAGATCACACAAAAGATGCCCATCCTGGGTCCTTCTCTGGGTGTGCCCTGCAGGTGCTCCCAGGCCTGTTCCAGCCCCGCCCTCCTCCGCTGCTCTGGCCTTAGGGGCTCTAAGCCCTTGGGGGCAGGAAGGAGAAAGAGCTAAAAGGTCACAACTTGCTCTGTTATCTTCCGAAGTGCTCAAAGGAGACGCTCGAGATCTTATGCCAAAGACCTGGCTCCTGCAGGTGGAAGATGGGGTGTCTGTCATCATGAGAAGGCACTTTTTGTTTCAGAAAGAGGAGAAGCATTCCTAAAATTTGTCCTTGCTCTAAGGCGCGCTCTGTTGTCCTGCGTGGTGGGTGGCCTTGTCTTGGGTGCAGAGAGGCTGGCCTGTCCTATCCTTGGGTAGACGCGTTCTGCTGTGACAATGCTGGAAGGGACCCCGCTAGTGACAGGCGTCAACTGATCCCAGCGTGCTGGTGAGGCGGGGGCCGCGCGGGCTTCCTGTTCCGGGTCAGGCAGCCCCTGCAGGCTGACGACCTTGGCCCCAGTGGGGAAGTGTCTGATGGCCTGGTCCTCACAGCAGCACCGAGCCCGGCCGACCACGGTCCCCACACCTGAGCGTCCAGGTCAGACATCCCTGCTCCCCGAGAGTGCCAGCCAGGAAGGGCAGGACGTTTGCAGTAAACATGAGAACGTCCCAGTGTGTGCAGGAAATTAGACCTGTGATTTAAGGGTGTGCTGCCCAGGGGCTGAACAACCCTTCACTGGTGAGCTTCCTTCATGTAAACTTTCTTCTCTTGGCTTCTAGAACATTACACATACCCAATTTTCATTCTCACTTTCTTTTCCAATCAACCAGAGTGGAAACCCCGTAATTCATGGGCAGCAGGTGTGGTTCTCGGGAGGTCTGGCCTCGGCGGTGGGATGATAATCAGCCTTGGACTGAAGCATGCTCCAGCACCAGCTAAGAGCGCATGACAGCAAGACCTAGAGGAGAAAACTGTTTCTAGGTAACCTAACTGCGCCAGAACAAGACTTAAAACTATCAGCCTCTGCAATGTCTTACAGTGTCTAGCATCCAACCCAAACCTATGAGGAATGCAAAGAAACAGGAAAATAGGACCCATAGTAGAGAGTAAACTAATCAACCAAAACGATCCCACCACTGCTACAGAAGAGAGAATAGATAAAAACATTAAACTGAAGCTGGTTGAAGAAGAAATAGAAACTCTGAACAGACTAGAGCAAGTAAAGCAACTAAATTAGTAACTACAAATTTTCTACAAAGAAAAACCTGGGCAAAGAAAAACCTCACTAAATGAATGTTCTCAAACAGCGAAAGAATTATTATCAAGTCCTCACAAACTTGTCCAAAAAATAGAAAAGAAGGAACCGCTTCCGAAATCATTTTATAAGGCCATTTTTATCCTGATACCAAAGCCAGACAAACATTTGGCAAGAAATGAAAAATACTAGACACTATGTTTTATGGATAATGATGCAAAAATCATCAATAAAATTATATAAAACAGAATCCAAGGATTATGCACTATGACTAAGTGGGACTCACCCCTAGAATTCAAGGTTGGTTTAATATCTGATAATCGATCCCTATAATACCCCATATCAAAAGTATAAAGGACGAAGTCCACACTATCACTCAATATTGCACAATAAGCATTTGACAAAATGTAACGCCCATGCACAATAAAAACACCCAAGACAATAGGAATGGAAAGGAACTTCCTCAACATACTAAAAGCCATTTACAGACATCATAATTCCTGGCGAGAGACCGAAGGTCTTCCCCCTAAGGTCTGCAACTAGACAGGGAATCCTGGTCTTGCCACTTCTATTCCAGTCTCATGTACTGGAGTTTCTAGACTGGGCAATAGTGCAAGAAAATGAAACAAAATCCATCCATACTGAAAACGAAGCAATAAAACTAGCTCTATCCGCAGATAGGATAAAATATATTGAAAATTCCAAGGAACCCACAAATAAAACCTATTAGGACCAGCAGACAAGTTTGGCAGCATGGCAGAATGTGGGCTCAATATACAAAGCTCATTTGTATTTCTAGCCACTAGCAACAAGTAAGCAAAATTAAATTTAATAAAAACAATTCAATTTATGATAGAATAAAATGATAAAATACTTATGAGAATAAATTTAACAAAAAAGTACAATGCTGATGCTCTGAAAACTATAAAATATTGTTGAAATAAATTAAATATCTAAGTAAATGGGGAATATTTTGTTCATGGACAAAAAATTTAAAATTGTTGAAATGGCAATATTCTTTAAATTGATCAAAAATGCAACATAATCTCTATCAAAATATCAGCTTTTTTTTCCTGTTTTTTTTTGTGGCATCAGGAATTGAAAACCAGATTTCTATGGTACTTTCTATGGAAACGCAAGAGACCCAGAACAGTCTTCTTAATTATGCCAAAAAAGCATATGCAGCTAAAGAAAAACAGACAAATTGGAGTTTATCAAAATTAAAACTTCTGTACTGAAGTTTCTCAGTGAAAAATAACATAATTGAAAATGGACACATAATCAAGATGAACATCTTTCAAACGGGACCAGTGGTTGGGAAGCCACTCCAAGCTGAGCAACGATATTGACCATCAGGAAAGCGCAAGTCAAAACCGCAACAAGGCCCACTCCACACCGGCTAGGACGGCTGTGACCAAAATAGCAGGCAGCAACCCGTGCTGGTGAGGGCGTGGAGAAACTGGGACTCTCACCTATGGCTGGTGGGAACATAAAACGTTGTCACTGCTTTGGAAACCATCTCGGCATTTCCTCAACCTTTTCAGCATAGCTGCCATGTGACCTAGCCATCCTGCTGCGACAGAAATGAACACACATGTCCACAAGACGACTTGTGCACAGATGTTTACAGCAGCATTATTCACAGAAGCCAAAAGGTGGAAACAACCCAAATGTCCATGAACTGATAAATGGGTAAGCAAAAATGGTCTAGCCTCCAGTGGAGTATTAGACTGCAGTGAAAAGGAGTAAGCAAAGGAGACAGAAGTCGTGATCCAGGCCATCGTGCGAACCGATCTTGAAAAATGTGCCAAGCGAAGGAAGACAGTCACAAAAGGACACACGTTGTATGATGTCACTTACACATACACACACACACACATACATACATATTCAGGATTAAGACAAAAAGTAGATATCCAGGGCCAGCTAGGAGGGAAGCAATGGGGAGTGGTTGCCAATAAGCACCGGGTTTCTTGTTGGGGTGATGGAAAGGTAATATTGGACTGTGGCGATGGTTGCGCAATTCAGTGAACAGACTTGAAACCACCGAATTTTACACTTTAAGTCGGAGAACTGCACGGTATGTGAATTACACGTCAATAAAGCCTTTTAGAAAACACGGTGGTGACTGGGCAACCTGCGGGGCACCGCAGGTAGAGTTTCAAGTGCTCAACAAAATGCCGTGTCTATTGTGTGAGCTCCCCCGTCCACACTGGGAGTGTGAAGTCCTTTGTGGGAAGGAATCCAGGAGCTTTGGGTGGTGTCACCCTGAGGAGGCTGGCAATGGGACAGAGGATGGAGGTGGGGGACCAGCTCTGAATTTTCCTTCCTCAAACAGATCAAACCTCAGTGCTGTTGACCAGGGTGGTCGTTTCGAGTTTGTTTCCTCTCCTGTGTAGAGTCGAACCCCCTTTGCCGGGTTCCTGCTCGCCCCTATTGCTTTTCTCCCTGGCCCTCCTCCACATGTGCACGTGCTCATCGGACGGCCTCCTGTCCATCGCTGGAGGGCAGCGTCCCGGAGGACGGAGATTCCGACTCTCTGACAGATCCCGAGTGGCCCGGAGGACATCCTGGACGTGCGTGATTAGGCGCTCAATGAACATAGGGTGAAATGATAAATAACATTTGAAGGCATGAAACGCGCTGGATGATATTCTGTCGTATTCCCACCCTGGCTGCCGCTAACTCCCGGGACAACGTTGAGTAGAACGTTCTCGGGGTTTGAGCCAAAGTCCTTCTTTGCTCTCCAGCTCTTGGACCGCGTGAGGAATTGCTAAACGGCGTCTGAACAACAGAGGGTGAGACACGTGTTCTGTTCTGGATGGAAACTAATTATCCTCCTGGCTTCCTGTTCGGGGAAGCTTGGTGCGTCCTCCTCCTACAAATTCACTGCCCATGGCTATTTACTTCCCCAGTGAAAACTGCTACCACGTAGTGAAGACATCAAATTTGCTTGGTCGATTTTATTTTACCTAGAAGTAAATACGTGAATAGAACAGCGCCACTTTATATTTGGGCAAACATTTTCATCGGGATTCTGTTTGCACAGACCTCCAAGGCCCAGAGCGCTTACGACTGCGGGCAGGCGTGTGTGCCCGACTTCTGGGCGGCTGTCCACAGACAGCCCCGAGGAAGACCCCCGTCCCCGCGCTGGGCGTGAGCCCGACACGTTGCGCGCGGCGTAACGGCGCCCATCTGTTCCCGCATGTTCCGCACGTGCGGCTCATCTCGCCCCACGCAAGCCAGCGACCTGCTCGCGAGCCAGCTCAGAGAGAGATGACGGATGGGACTCCGGTCTCCAAAAACCAGTGCCCGGAGGCCAGGTGGCCGGAGAATGAATACTTTATCATAGACAGAAATAATTTTATGGGAAAACTGTGACTGTATTTCAGCAGGTTTGTGTCTAACAGAATTTGGGGAGAAAGTTGACGAATGGAGATCACGGCTTAATGTCTCTTTCTAGGCGACTGCGTACATATGGCTCCGTAAATTATTTTTATAGGCTGACTTTCCGTTCCACCCCTTTCTGCCGTTTGCACATGTCTCAGCTGCAGACGAGCGTCCATAAAACCCGCCCTCTGCTTCCCGCAGCCCTGCCGGGAACCGGGGCCGGACACACCTTCTCCGTGAAGGGCACTGTCAAGGCAGGATCTGAGGTTCCCCAGCAGCACCGATCTGAAAACACACCTGGGCAGGTAGGTGGGCAGGGCCTGGACACCTGGAGGTGGCTCCTGTCCTGGAGGCACAGCCTCACGCGGCAGCCTCACGCTGGCGCAGGGCTGGGCCTGGCTGTGCACCCCCTGGCAGGGCGGCCCGGGCCCCACCGGCGCCTGCTGCGGAGAGCTGCCGCACAAGCTTCCTCTGCCGGGCCTTGGGCAGGGGCCGGGGCCAGTCCCTGTGTTGTCAGCCAAGGCCACCTGAGCACAGCTTGGGAGGGCCAGGCTGTCATCGTAAGCTGGCCAAGCCGCCCAGAGTGCCCGTCTGGCAGATGTGCGGGGGCCCGGACCCCACCGTCCCTCAGAAAGATCCCAAGGAGGGGACCGTAGTGTGTCCTTCCAGCCGGCCCCTTTTGAGAGTGACACTGCACTGGGACAGAGGCGTGGACAGGGGCCACTTGGGGAACCCAAGCTGACACTCTTCCTGCACCCCCCAAGGTCAAGCTGTCACCCGAGCGAGCCCAGGACAGGCGGGGAGGGGAGCAGGGCGCCAGCTGCCCCGGCAGTGCACGGCCACGCCCAAACCCCGTCCAGGAGCCATGGCTGTGAGCACCAAGCGTTTTTGTTGGGGTTCACGACTTTCAAGCTCAGGGGTCCTGCAGGCTCAGCTTCTGGCCGGGCTTCCTGCGGCTGTGACATCATCCGAGTCCTCGGGGACACTGGCTCCTGGCGGGGCCATAGCAGGACGGCCACACACCCGCTCAGCCGGGCCGTGGCCCGAACGCCCGGAGCTCGGTGGTCTCGGGTGCAAGGACTCTCGTGGGCACCCAGGGACGGGACGCAGAAGCTCCCGGCCAGGAAACGGCGTCCCATCCTCCACACCCTCTCTGCCACCCACGAGGGCGCCTCTGGACCCCAGGGCAGTGGACAGCAGCCACCTGTATCCAAGAGGGCTTCTGGGGACATGCAGCCACCCCCACCCAAGACTGTGCCCGGGCGTCCCCTGCGTGCACCGTGGGGACCCTCCTTCCTGGGACCTCGGCCTCGGCTCCCGCCAGGGCTCATCCCACAGAGCGTGTCTTCTGGCGGCTCCTCCTGTGCGTGCGTTGCCGTGTCCCACGCATGTCCACGGCAGCTTCCATGTATGGAGGCGTCACTCTGCGGGGGACGCCGTCCGTGTCCTCCCGTGGCTCTGGCAGCACCTCGGGGCAGGGGGGCCCGTCAGCGCCTCCACTTCACAGGCGGGAAAACCGAGGCCCAAGCACGACAGAGAATGTCTGAAGGTCACAGGCGGACGATGGGGGCCGGTGCGCAAGCTGATGTGACCGCCAAGACCGCCCTCCCCTGGCCACGCGGGGCCCGTTGTCGTGAGCACCTCCGTGTCCGTCCCGTGGTGGGAGCAGCTCGCATATTCTATGTTTAAACCCAGGGCCGGTTACACGCAGTAAAACCCACCTGCGGAGGGAGGGCGGGCGGGTCCGTGAGTTTGGGCAAGTGCGCGCAGCCGTGTGGCCCCCGCAGGTCACTGTGGCACCGGTGGGGGGTCCTCAGCCCCACAGCACCCCCCACTTCGCCGTTCAGACCCTGCCTCTGCCCTGCCAGCCCCTCTGACCAACCGTCGTCCCCACGGTTGTCCGGAAGGTCTTTCCATCGGCTCCGCACGCTGCCACGCCAGCCTGCGTGTGAGATCTAATCACACGGCGTCACGCACGCCCAACTCTGTCTTTTACTGCAGGACGGTGTTCCGCCACGAGGCTCCGCTCCGCCATTTACCGCTGGTGGCGTTCAGCTGCCTCTGCGTTTTGGCTGCGGTCCTGGAGCTGCTCTAAGCGTTTGCAGAGGGGTCTTGTGTGCTTCTTTTCATTTCTTCGGGACAGAAATGCAGGAGTGAGGTGCACGCGCTGCACGGGACGTGCGTGTGTGACGGCCGCAGTGAGGTGCGGTCGGCTTGCAGCAGAGCCCACTCCTGCGTGAGCACGGTGCAGCCACGTTTTGTTCAGACTTCTAGAGCAGTGCACATCACCACGATGTGGATTGAGGGCATGTTCGCCCTAGTGAACGCCCTCACGCCAGCCTGCAGCTGAGCCTCTGCCCGGCCCCAGCCCCGGGGGAGCTCTGTCCGCGTCCAGCACCCACGTGTGCTTTCTCACTTACTTTGCTTTCTCACTTACATTTCTTGTAAGTGCAATCATGCAGTGGACGGTCTTCGCCCCCGGCTCCTTTCACTTAGCGTGTTGTGGAGGCTCACCCGAGCTGTGCTGGGCGTCAGTAGCTCCTTCCTGGTGCTGCTGAGTGGGGCTCCGGCGCTGAGTTTTGCAGCACGCAGGCAACGGGCATCCGAACTGCTGCTGGCTCCGGGCTCTCAGGGACGCTGCTGTCGTGATCACCGGAGCTCACGTCTTTACACGGGCGTGTGTTCTCATGTTGCTCGGGCAGATCCGGGAGCGGAGCGGCTGGGTTGGCTGGAAAGCTCATGTTTAACTCACGCAGCTTCTTTTACTTGAGAACCGTGTTAGGTGCGGCTGTAGTCTGCTGGGTTAGGTGGCGGAAGTGGGTGTCCTAAGTCACTCCTGTGTTCCTGGGAAAAAGAGCGCTGAGTGTCTCGGGGGGACAGTCCAGGCCCTGCCCGGGGAGACCGCAGTCCTCCCAGTTCTGCAGGGAGGAGGCCAGCCTCTTCCCCGGGGGCCGCCGAGAGCAGCTGAGCAGGAGCGGGACGTCTCTAAGGGACATCTGGGCGTTTCCAGGCGGGCCCTGGACAGACCGGCCCCCAGAACCAGCACCAGCCCTGGGTGTAAAGGCTGCTTCTGGACTGGGCAGGGAGCTCAGCTGAGACACCCCCCTCCCCCAGACCCTCTGCCTCGGTTTCCCTTTGCACGTCTGGATCCTGGGTCCACAGGACACAGAGAACCAAAGTGTGTGTGTGGGGGTGCTCATGTTCAAACACCCCCCACCCCATCCGCAAGGGTGAATTTCTGCAGACAAGCTCCGCTCGGAAAGGACAAGCGTCCACTGAAGTGCTTGGCTTTGCAGCGCGTGAGGGTCACTCCTGTAAACACCCCAGCTCTGACCCTTCGATGCGGGCTGAGTAGGCGGCCCTAAAGGGAGGGCTGGTGCGAGGGTCGGCCGTGGGGTCCCTGAAGATCCACGGGGGTGTCCGAGTCTGTACGGCTCAAAGACTCCGGACCAGGCTGCAGCAAGAATGTTTCCACGCCAGGGTCTGGAGGTCGTGTGTCGCTAGGATGTAACGCGCCCCCCCCCCCAACTGATACTTGGGCCCCTGACAATAGCACACGAGAAACTTACAATCAAGGTAACCGAGGAAGTGGATCGTCCTTTATGAGAAAATTGTTCTACTTTACTGAAAGACATTAGGGGAGACATGAGTAAGTGGGGAGGGTGCCAAGTTCATGGATAATAAAGCCAGATACTGGAAAACCTGAGGACTCTTCCTGCACTGGTCTAATTTTTCAATACGATTCTAATCAAAATCCCAGCAGGGTTTTCATGGAACTTGACAAACCAAATCTAAAATGTATACGTCGAAGCAAAGAGCCGGGAAGAGATAAGAGACTCTTTATCTAGACATGGTGCACAGAACAGCGTCCAGATGCAGAGTAGGAATTTCATATCGTGAAGTTACAGCGATCGACAAGGAGGAAACAGCCATGCAGGGCAGGCAGCGGGCTGCGGGCTGGGGGAGAGCGCCCAGGACCAGACCATGCATCCACGGAGACCTCGTTGGCACACAGGTGGCACACAGGTGGGACACAGGTGGGACACAGGTGGCACACAGGTGGCACACAGGTGGCATACAGGTGGCACACAGGTGGGACACAGGTGGCACACAGGTGGCACTCAGGTGGCACACAGGTGGGACACAGGTGGCACCCAGGTGGGACACAGGTGGCACACAGGTGGCACACAGGTGGCACACAGGTGGGACACAGGTAGGACACAGGTGGGACACAGGTAGGACACAGGTGGCACACAGGTGGCAGACAGGTGGCACACAGGTGGCACACAGGTGGGACACAGGTGGCACTCAGGTGGCATACAGGTGGGACACAGGTGGCACACAGGTGGGACACAGGTGGCATACAGGTGGCACACAGGTGGGACACAGGTGGCACACAGGTGGCACTCAGGTAACACGCAGGTGACACAGGTGACACACAGGCGGCTCTGCAGGGACCAGGGAAGCCGACTAACTTTTTTAGTTAGTCACTTTTTTAGTTAGTTAACACTCACAGATTTTGTGGCAACTGATCCCACATGATAGAAAAAAAAAAAAAACCTGAAATTGGCTCTTAGTCCTTTTAGAGAACTTACATATTCTGAGTCTAGTTATTTTTCTTACTCAATGTTATCATTTTAAATCATGAACTTATCAGTGCTTTTTATTTATGAAAACACGTACGGCAAAGCCACGGGCAGAAGGCCACACGCAGGGTCCCGGGGCAGGAGGGCGGGCGCAGTGAAGGCCCTCCCACATGCGGGTGCCACGCGACACCTGTGAATTTCTAGTCCAGGAGCAAAGTGGCGGGTGTGCTGTTGTCAGCTCTAGTGCTATTTGTGCCTTAGATACTTTACGTATATTGTCATGACTGTTTGCAATATCTCAAAACAGACATTCTAAACCCAACCCAGTGTTTTTCCTCTGGGGGCTGCGCTGGGGCCGCCGCTGGCTCCCGGCAGAGAAGAGGGGAGAGGACGGACGAGAAGCTTGGAGCAGGCGTGGCGGTTCCAGGGTTTCTGTGCCCTCCGATCCTTAGAGCCTTCTGTGCAAATGTTGCAGAACACACTATTTAGAATGATCATCTATATGCCCACAGTCTTCATTCTGAAATTAGCTAACTCAAAAATTATTTTTGAAAAAAATTTAAATGAAACCAAGCCAGGCTCCCGGCGTTAGCAAAGTGCCCTCAGCTCCGTGTCTCCGTAGTTGGGGCTTTTCCATCCGGACGATGCCCACCGGGGCGGGCACTGGGCTTGCGTTCCGCCGGCGGCTGGTGCCGCGGAGGAGGCTGCCGTGGCCACAGAGCTCCCGCGTGGCACCTCCAGGGCCTCGCCTGCCCTGTGACCGTCTCAGACGCCACGCAGGAAGTGGACTGATCTGGTGGCGTGGAAGGAGGTGTCCAGAGGGGGCACCGGGGGCAAGCCCCTCGCGGCTCAGCGGTGCCTTTGTGACAGACGCGAATGGGCTTTAGAACCTTTTGTGTCCAGAACAACAACAATGACCACCAAAATAATTGGGCCATCGGCAGATGGGAGGCAGGGTGCATTGACACAGATAATCTGAGTCACTTTTTCAGATGTCCGTCGGTTTCGGCCTCGGGGATGAGGACAGGCTATTAGCTGAGAGATGAAATACTATGAAGAAGATATTTCAATCCAATTAAAAACAGATGCCTCACGCACAGTTTGCAGGAGACTCAGGTAAACTCCACCGCTTGACTCCATCGGGACTCCAGGCACGGAGGTCAACACTCCCAAGTCACCTTCCCATGACCTCCCTGGGCCAGGACTGGACAAGGCGACTGGGCCTCTGGTGTCCTGGGTCAGTGTCCTCCTGCCGACGGCCCTGCTGTCTCCCACGAGGACGCTGGGAGCCCCTTTCCAAGGCGACACGTCTTTGTGTCTTTCTACTAAGACGTGAAAAGGAGGAATTAGACGGAGCAAACAGATTAGGGTGGGTGAAGGAAAGACCCAGGCCCAGGAGTCTGGCTTGCAGGCAGGGGACAGGGAGGCTGCCTGGGCTCTCGGAGCTGGGACAGCCACCTGGTGCGCCCGGGCGTTTAATGTGAGGAGCCCCCCAGCGTTGGTGAAGCTTCCAGAAACTGAGCTGCAGGGCCATTTGCCTAGGGCGTCTCTGGACCCAGGGATTGGGGATGGGGGGACGTGCCCCTGGGTGGAAGCCCCCCAGCACCGGGGCCGCCCCCCCATTTCTGTTCTTCCTTCTCCCCGAAGACCGGGAGACGCACCTGCTCCGCCGGCCGGGAAAGGAGGTGACGCGGTTTTCTCCCAGCTCCAACACGGCAACGCGGCGTGACACTGTAGAGAACACATAAGCTCCCGCTGATTTATTTCCGTCTCCTTCTGGGCCCGGCCGGCGTGCAGGAAGCAGAGAGGCACCTATTCAAGTGACAAACGTGTCACCAAGACGGGTAATGCGTTGGCACTTCCCGAGTCCCAGAGCATCAGGCCGAAATAAATCCTGCCCTGACATCGTGCTAACTCCTGGTATTTATGTAGCACTTCTGTCCCCAAGGTGTCTGTGAATATATCGCCTCCTTCCCTCCTCACAGGCTAATGCTTACGGACGTCCCCCAGAGCGTGGCACCGCCAGAGGGGGACAGCTGGGTGGTGGCCTCGCTGACATGTGGCTCTGCCCCTCCCCCCTGCTCCCACCCCCACACCCCAGCTCACCGGTCCTTCCTCCTGCCGTCCTCGGCCCCACCCCTCTCACTCCGAGGCCCCACTGCCTGGGGAGGCTGCGAGGACCAAGAGGGCACCCCCCCCGTCCAGGTGGCAAAGGTACCCCCACCTGGGGCCGCGCCACCCAGCCTCTCCCGGACCTCCTGGGTGTACTCAGTCCCTGGAGGGCCCCTCTCCCATCCCTCGTGGGTCACTCACCTGCATGTCCCCTCTGTGCCACCCAAAGCGTCACCTGCAGGCCCCCCCCATGGCCTTTTTGTAACCTGTATTTCTGGCTGACTGGGGACCATCTCTTCTAACCTCAGTCTGCGCAGAGAGCTCACCCTTCAGAGCCTCCTGGTTCAGCCCAACCGAGGCTGCCCCGTCTGCCCAGAGCCAGAGACGGGGACACGGATGTCCTGGCCGCACCTTCCCCACGCTGTGCAGACCCTGCTGGCGGGGCCGTTCGCAGCCTGCACCTGCCGCCTTCTCAGAGGATGCCCCGGGTGCTGGAGCCGCCTCGTGCAACGGTTCCTGGACTGTGGGACACCCCAGCCCCCTCGGGGTGGCCCAGAGCATCCAGGTGCATCCGATGCAGTGGCGCTCAGGAGTCCCCGCTGGCCAGGCTGAGGCTGCCCTTGGCCCGAAGCTGTGTCTTGTTCTGCCTCTCCCTTCTCCTGGCTGCTTCTCCCAAGACTCCGCCCGGACCACTTGCCCGGGAACCCTGGTGTCCGGTTCTGCTTCCAGGCAGCCCGATCTAGGACAGCTGCTCAGGTGAGGTCACTACGTGGACCACTGCTTTCGTGTGCGTGGCCTCACGTCCCCCCCTCCGCCCTCCTGCCCTGCTGCCCTGCAGTCCCGCTGTCCTCCCTCCTGCCCCTCCCGGCGAATCTCCCCCTCAGGCAGCAGCTCACCAGGTTTGCCAGCAGGAGGGCAGGCTTCAGCTCTGGTGACTGTGACGGTGTTAGTGCCTCAGAGGCATGCCCTGGGCGGATGCGGGTGACACACTCACCTGGCTGCTCCCCGGGTGGCTGGCGCGATGACACAGGCCTGGCAGCGAGTGCGAAAGCCAGACACTGGCCACTCGAGGGGCTCCGTGGCCTGGCGGTAGGTCCTCCCTCCCCGACCTGCAGTGGCGCCACGGGCAAGGCCAGCTCTGCTCCCCTGTCCCCAGCTCGGCCCCTGACGGCTCCGGGACAGGCCCAGGGCCCTCAGCGCAGGCACGCCCACGGCTGCTCGGTGTTCGCAGGCTCCGGCTGCAGCCCCGGGAACAGGAGGTGGCGCCTAGGGACAGGGAGGGCTCCGGTCTGGGAGGCCTGGGTGGAGCTGGGCCCCGGGAGGGCGAGGAGGGGACGGGACAGACGAGCCGTCCGCAGGGATGATGCTGTGTGTGACATGGAATCACAGGGAGCAGCCAGGGCCGTGCGGGAGCTGGCACCGCCGAGGAGGCGGCCGCAGGTGCAGAGCCGGGCAGAGCCGGAGGGAACGTCCACCCGGGGAGGGGACTCGGGAAGGAGGCCGGGGAAGCATCAGCTTTCTGCTCTGAATGAGAGCCTCCCCTCAGGGAAGGCGGTTTTGCCTCCACCAACTCATGCAAAAGACCCTGGACGCACGCGTCTGACGCCAGTGGGGGCCGCGCTCACGCTCCAGCTCTGCGCCCCGATAGCCCTGCGGGCAGGAGCCCCCACCCCAATATTCCCCCGGGTGTCGGCACCCACCAGCCTCTTCCTTTAGCAAACTCCAGTGGCGTTTACCTTCCACGCTGCACCCGGAGCTCGAGCCACTGTCCTGGGTCTACGGGGTGACACTATGCGCACCCTGGACTCTGCCCCTGCCTTGTCACTCCCCAGCATTCCTCCAGGTCATGCATGTGGCCGGTTTTCCCCGTCACACTGCTGGGCAGGGCGAGACTCTTCTGACTCTTCATCTGAAACAGGACATGTGGCTGCGGAGGGAATTAGTCTTACGGATGTTTTCCAAGATCCCTGGCTCTGTGTCACAGCAGTGAAACCTGAAGCCTGCGCCCCTGTCTCACCCGGGTGTCGATAAACGATCGCCACCTAGAAACGCGGCAAGCCAGGAAAACGGGCTGAGTGCCCCCCCGCCCCCCCCCGGGGCAGGGCAGGCCAGGTCTCTGCTCCTGCGTGTTCACACCGAGCCCAGTGGGTGAGGTTAGAAGCAGGGAGACAGTGGAGACGGGACCTGGCCGGGGTGCCCACTGCTAACCACCTCTATGAGGTAGAATGGGGGGCGGGGGGACCGAGATAGGCATCCTGAGTAAGTGGTGGTGGGGCTGGGGACTGAGGGTTAGTGCAAGTTCACTGAGCAAATGAAGGGCAAACGAGACCGAGACCAAGGCTGGAGAGACCAGACATGGGGCAGGGATGGGGGGAAGGAGGGGGCCAGGGAGGGGTGCAGGAGGGGAGAGCAGGTCCGGTGGGCTCAGACAGGGGAGCTGGCCTTGGCTTAGGTGACTTGGGTCCCTGGCGCCACTGACTCTCCCCAACCTGCAGACGTGGCGTGATTGGGCCCCGTCTCACCAGGGGGTGTGCAGATCGAACGAAATGATGCATCTCGTTATCCTCCATGCGGGGACACTGGGGGTCTCGCTCACACAGGGTCAGCTGCTGTGGTGACAGATGCCTGCAGCCACGTGAGGGGCTTGATCTTTCTTACGGCGCATCGAGAGAGCCCACTGGAGGGGCCGCGGGCCAGATCTACACCTTTGCACGTGGCGCTGGCTCCAGGGTGGAGAGCAGACTGAGGGAGCCCAGCAGAAAGGCCACCTGTGACCACAGGACAGGTCCCACCTGCATGGGATGAGGGGATGTCCCTGACTGAGCTGACGGACTCGGCAGCTGATTTAATTGGGGTAAGGAGGGAGGGGTGGAGCCCGGGGTCACGGCAAAGTTCCGTCTTGAGCAACCTCATGGCCGGGGTGAGCACTGGGTTAGGGACACGGGGAGGGGCTGCACCGGCGAGGGGGCAGCCGTGGGGTTGGGGGGAGGCCCGGGGGGGGGGCAGAGTGTCTCAGCATTGTTGGTCTCAGGTGTGTGCAGCTGCCGAAGAGCGTCACCTGCTCTACCTGGTGCGAGGTCTGACCTGGACACATTGTCATAGTGTCCCCAGAAGCAAATGTCCTGGGACTGACGCGGCATGTTGGGCACCCCGCCCACCTGTCGGCTCACAGTGGGGCTTCCCGCGGAGCCAGGTGCAGGAGAGCCTGCCCAGACGGGCTCCCCGGGCTGCACCCCTATACCCCCCGGAAGGAAGACGAACCGGGGCAAGCTGTGATCTGTCACCACGAGCCCGTTCTCCGGCGGCTGGTGAGCAGGCCTGCGGCTGCCGGGTGCAGACCCCTTGGTAAGGACCTAGTTAGCGGCTTAATGGAGAAACGGACGGCTCGGATTAGAAGGAGGAGTGCTTGCTGTTGTCTGTTCAGCTATTCACTGAATTTATGGGCCTGGAGTTGCTCGTCTTTGGTAAAATAGTTGTCGTTCTTATTATAGAAACAGTCTATTGTTAACAGCTGCAGAAGACGCCTCAGTACAAGCCAGCTTTTGCAATTCTGCTGGCTGATTTATGTATAAGGAGTTTTTTTTTTTTTTTTCCTTTGGATGTTTTTTGTGGAGCTGCAGAAATTCTAAAGAATGTCTGCGGATCGTCTGTCTGGCTCCACGAAACTGCCCGTCTAACTCCTGCAGAGCCTGAGTCTGTCTTTAGCACGGTGGCAAATCGCCACAGGGTGGTGTCTGGGGGGAGGAGCTCGCCCCGACAGCCACAGCAGGCACTGAGGTCTGCAGCCGCCCACGTGCCCGGGCAGGTGTCGCTAAGGCTGCTCCGGCCCCCGGTTGGTCTCTGGCTGTCCCCTCGTACAGCCCAGCGGGGGGTCTTCAAGCCACTTCCCATCATCTGCCTTTGCTCTCCGTATATTGTGACATCAGATCGGGCCCGACCCAGACTCCTGGGTCAGTGGCCCTCTAGGGTGCCTGGTCACGGGCTGGTGCCGTCAGCCACCGCCTGTTTGATTCATTCCACAAACGTGTGCATCCAGATCGCGGGTCCCGGGTGCCGTGTAAACACACGGGTCGCACAACTCCAAGTGCACAGTAAGGGATGAGAGTTGATTCATTCAAGACCAGTATGTTTGAGACCACAAAGGAAATCCAAACGTGGGGCTCTGAGGATGGGGGCAGAGATGGCCCCATGGCGCCGCCCACCTGAGCTGCACTGGTCAGGTGACGTGCCGGCCGCTCTATCTAGGATGACCAGGGTGGCGGGAGCCGGGCAGCCCATTCCAGGGCTGTGAGCCCTGCTGCCCCCTCGCAGGGCCTCGCCTGCTGGACTTGCACCTGCCCAGCAGGGCCCGCCTGGTTTCTAGACCTACGTGGCCTGTGCGAGCGGAACCTGCCCTGCCCCTGAGACCCGTGGCCTGCGGCTGGGACTGGGAGCGTCTCTTGACCCTCAGCGTGTCCCAGAGCGGGTGAAAAGGCACCATGGGGTGACGCATGTTCCATTCAGGTCCACAAACCTATCGGACGCTGCATTTTGGATAGATGTGGTGTGATGTCATTTCTATAACTTTCTTGAAATGCCGAGATTGTAGAATGGGAGAACAGATCAGGGGTTGCCAGTGGTCAAGCCGGGGTAGAGTAAGAGCGGCTGGGGGTGGCTATAACTGGCAACAGGAGGGGTCCTTACATTGACAAAATGCTCTCTCACTGGACTGCGCCAATGCCCACGCTCCAGCTGTGATGCTGGTCTGGAGTCTCGCAAGATGTTCCCACTGGGGGAAGCTGAGTAAGGGAGCACGGAAATATCCCTGAGCTATTTCTTATAACTGCATGCAAATCTGCAGTTATCAATTATCTCAAGATGAAAAGCTTGCTTAAACATATATGAATGTGCATAAATAAAAATATGTATAGCTAATGAATAGATACACATATACATGCATGAATGCACACATGTACACATGTGTGCACATTCACACACACATGCAATGCACATTCACACATTTGCATACACGAGCCCACGCCCACACATGCACATGCACACTTGCACACACATGCACACACGCTTGCACACACATGCACACTTGCACACACATGCACATGCATACTTGCACACACTTGAGCACACTTGCACACACATGCACACGCACTCTTGCACACACATGCACATGAGGCAGTGCAGCAAACCTTAACGCTCCACGGGACACTGTACTGGGGCGGCTCCGTAATTCTCCCTGCACTGTCCTCATCTCACTCCAACCACCCACTGCGTGAGCCACACCTGTGTCCTCTCCCCGATGCTCTCTGGACTCCCCTCCTGCCCAGGGCCTGCCCCCTCTCAGTCCCCTGGGGGCTCTTCCTCTTAGCCCACCCCGAGGCCAGCCTGCGCCGGCGCAGTCCTGGGGCCTCCGTCCCCCTGAGCTCCCTCCGGCCCATCTCTCAGAAGACATTCCCACCTGGGCACCCCGCTGACATCACGGCCCAACACCCGCAGACCAAGCCCCGCCTGCTCAGCGGCACCGGGCGGCCTTCCCAGCCCCTCCTCCATCACCCTACTGAAACCCAGATTCTCAAACCAGTCGCTCCCTCCCACACCCATGTCTGCTCCCTCAGCAAACCAGGCTGCGCTGGCGTCAGACAGAATGTGCCCAAACGCCCTCCTTTCT
Organism: Microcebus murinus; assembly: GCF_040939455.1. Classification (NCBI taxonomy): domain Eukaryota; kingdom Metazoa; phylum Chordata; class Mammalia; order Primates; family Cheirogaleidae; genus Microcebus; species Microcebus murinus. The sequence continues at coordinate 1,748,609 of NC_134117.1, forward strand.
CACCACGGCCGCGGCTGCACCTTGCGCTGCCCTCCCCCTACAGCATACTCTGTGCTCAGGAGCCAGAGCAATCTTTCCCAAGTCAAATTATTGTACTTAAATGCTCGAGACACTGTGATAGCTCCTCAGTCCTCAAGGTGAAAGTCGAGGTCCCTGGCACCCGTGCAACCCCATGTGTCCGGCCACCTGCCATTCTCCGAGCTGCCTGCTCGGCCTCCCTCATTGCTCGGGCAGCCCAGGCCACACCGACCTGCTTCCTCGGACACCTGGGCGCATTCTGGCTCCGACCTGCGCTCTGCGCATGCACCTGCCCAGGACGATCCTCCTCTGCGGATTTGCTTGGGTGACTGCGTCCCCACACTCAAGTCTCTCCGTGAGGTCTGCCGGGACGCCCCTTAACCTCTCCCCTCTCTCCCCCCCCACCCTTTGCAGGATTTGCCACCTCCTAACGTCTTTATAGTCTGCACAGGGAACGCGAGTGTGGTTTGCCGTTTGTCCTCCCTGGTGGAGAGAAGTGTCCCGGGGTCTGGGTCTCCGCCTGCTCAGTGATGCTGCCCAGGGCACGGAGCTGCTTGGCACAAAGTAGATTCTCAATAAATGCTCATCGAATGAGTAACAGTCCACACTAGGTTCCAATCCTATTATAGCCTGGATAATCCCTTTATTTTTTAAGCTGTCTTTATCTCAGCGTTTTCACCTGGAAGTGGAGTCACACACTGTACAGGAATCACTGTGAGGATTAACCGAGGTCTCATTTGCAGAGTGTGGCCCTCCTGCCTGGCACCGGGTAAAAGCGGATGCAGCCGGCTCACCTGTCCTGTGTCCCTGCTTTGCTCTCCCAGCAAGCTGCGCTCTGGGCAGAAAAAGTGGCCATGGCAGCCCTCGCCTGTCCCGTGTCCCACTCGCCACGTTGGGAGGTGCAACCTGTCACCTGCCTCCCACAGCCAGGTGTGTGCCGAGCACCTTCCAGCGTGGACACGTTAACCTGACAACGGCACTGCCAGGCCAGGCGTGGTGAGGAAGCACAGAGCTGTGCCCGGCCCAGGTCCCCGACTACTTAGGCCCGTCGGCCTGCAGAGCCTTCACTGCCCACGGTTGTGTGTCCCTGTGACCAGCCTGTACGTCCACTGCTCCCCAAGGTGAAGGTCAAAGACGCCCTGCACCGAGCACACAGGTGCGTCTCTCCCCACACAGGTGTGTCTCTCCCCCACACAGGTGCATCTCTCCCCCACACAGGTGCATTTCTCCCACACACAGGTGCATCTCTCCCCCACACAGGTGCGTCTCTCCCCCACACAGGTGTGTTTCTCCCCCACACAGTTGCGTCTCTCCCCCACACAGGTGTGTTTCTCCCACATACAGGTGCGTCTCTCCCCCACACAGGTGTTTCTCCCCACACAGGTGTGTCTCTCCCCCACACAGGTGCGTCTCTCCCACATACAGGTGCGTCTCTCCCCCACACAGGTGTTTCTCCCCACACAGGTGCGTCTCTCCCACACACAGGTGTTTCTCCCCACACAGGTGTGTCTCTCCCCCACACAGGTGCGTCTCTCCCACATACAGGTGCGTCTCTCCCCCACACAGGTGCGTCTCTCCCCCACACAGGTGCGTCTCTCCCACACACAGGTGCATCTCTCCCCCACACAGGTGCGTCTCTCCCCCACACAGGTGTGTTTCTCCCCCACACAGTTGCGTCTCTCCCCCACACAGGTGTGTTTCTCCCACATACAGGTGCGTCTCTCCCCCACACAGGTGTTTCTCCCCACACAGGTGTGTCTCTCCCCCACACAGGTGCGTCTCTCCCACATACAGGTGCGTCTCTCCCCCACACAGGTGCGTCTCTCCCCCACACAGGTGCGTCTCTCACCCACACAGGTGCGTCTCTCCCCACACAGGTGCGTCTCTCCCCACACAGGTGCCTCTCTCCCACACACAGGTGCGTCTCTCCCCCACACAGGTGCGTCTCTCCCACACACAGGTGCATTTCTCCCCCACACAGGTGCGTCTCTCCCCCACACAGGTGGCGTCTCTCCCCCACACAGGTGTGTCTCTCCCCCACACAGGTGCGTCTCTCCCCCACACAGGTGCATTTCTCCCACATACAGGTGCGTCTCTCCCCCACACAGGTGTGTCTCTCCCCCACACAGGTGCGTCTCTCCCCCACACAGGTGCATCTCTCCCACATACAGGTGCGTCTCTCCCCCACACAGGTGTTTCTCCCCACACAGGTGTGTCTCTCCCCCACACAGGTGCGTCTCTCCAACATACAGGTGCGTCTCTCCCCCACACAGGTGCGTCTCTCCCCCACACAGGTGCGTCTCTCCCCACACAGGTGCGTCTCTTCCCACACAGGTGCGTCTCTCCCACACACAGGTGCGTCTCTCCCCCACACAGGTGCGTCTCTCCCACACACAGGTGCATTTCTCCCCCACACAGGTGCGTCTCTCCCCCACACAGGTGGCGTCTCTCCCCCACACAGGTGTGTCTCTCCCCCACACAGGTGCGTCTCCCCCCCACACAGGTGCATTTCTCCCACATACAGGTGCGTCTCTCCCCCACACAGGTGTGTCTCTCCCCCACACAGGTGCGTCTCTCCCCCACACAGGTGCATCTCTCCCACATACAGGTGCATCTCTCCCCCACACAGGTGTGTCTCTCCCCCACACAGGTGCGTCTCTCCCCCACACAGGTGCATCTCTCCCACATACAGGTGCGTCTCTCCCCCACACAGGTGTGTCTCTCCCCCACACAGGTGCGTCTCTCCCCCACACAGGTGCATCTCTCCCACATACAGGTGCGTCTCTCCCCCACACAGGTGTGTCTCTCCCCCACACAGGTGCATTTCTCCCACATACAGGTGCGTCTCTCCCCCACACAGGTGCATTTCTCCCACATACAGGTGCGTCTCTCCCCCACACAGGTGCGTCTCTCTCCCAGTCCTGGTCTCATCGTGTATTTTGGAGATGAATTCCTTAGAGAAAAATACTGGCACAGTGTTCTGACAATATGTTAAGTTCTTTGATGCTATTTAAGAAATTATTCTTCTGATATATTTTTTTCACAATTTACAATCTCATCAACAGGAAATAAGAATTTCCAATACAAAAAAAAAAAGCTAAACCTACCTAAGATCACACATTTTTCGCTAAATACATTTTTCATGATTTGTTGTCAGATTTTTATTTTTAATTCATAGTTTTATAAATAAAGCTCTTTCAACATCCTGATGAATAAAATACTTTCTCTCCTGAGAATTCCCCTTCCCTCGGATAGATTTCTTTGATCAAAAGCTCAAGACTCATATTCCAAATTATTTTCTGGAAGAGATCATTATTCCTTCACTCTTTCCCCGCACGTCGACGGGGGGCCTCCCCGCACCCTGCGCTGATCTAGGTTTTGCACACGGAGAGGGGCCCAGGTTGGCGGTCGCTCCCATCGGAAACGGGTCCACGCTTTGCTGTGCCTGGGGAAGCCTCCTGGTCTCCCGAGGCTGCTCTGCGCCGCTGCCCCTGGGAACGTCCGCTGTCCCCCGGGGGGAGGTGACGGCTCAGTCCTGCGTCAGCCCCGCCCCAGCCCGCGGGCCGCCCTGGCCTCGCAGGAGTAGAGAAGAGAGCGGCCACCGCCCGGGCCCCCCGGCTTCCAGGCAGGAAAACAGAAAGGTAAAAAGGTGCGCTTTTCAGAGGGTGGTGCGTTGGGTGTGGGTGTGGATGTCAGAGTTTTGCTGTGAACATAATTTATTTTTGCTGCTATCACTCCCTTGGCAACATGGAAATAAAACAGAGACATTTTCTATGTGAAAATAGCGGCGGGCTCTCCGGCCGCCTGGCACTCTCTGTAGGGCCCCGGCGGCACGCGCCTCCCCCGCAACGCACGCCGAGGCTGCCTGTCCGCGGGGCGAGGTTCTCTCGGGAGGAAGCACACTCTGCCACCTCCGAGTTGCACGGGAGGGCTGTGTGTCTGACTCTGCTTTTGGAGGCGGAAGCGGCAGGGAGGCCGCCCCGCCCACCAGAACTGAGGCCAGCGGCCAGGAGAGGCGGAATGGGGAGGCCGGGCGAGGATGTTGCTAGTGCAAGTGCTTGGGTTCCCGCCGCCCATGTCCAAGGCCGCCGTCCGTGCCCGCCCTCCGTCACCAAGTCTGGCCTTCCTCGCTCGGCCCCGAGAGAAAGACGGCGGGCGGTGTGTCTTTGCGTCTGATGTTACTCTCCCTCCTTTTGCCGGTGAGTCCCAAGATTATTTAATGACGCGCGGATTGCAAAGATAAGGCTGGAGAACGCATCCATTTCTCTGCAGGAAGCTCCCAAGCAGCCTCGCCCTTGCAGGACGGTTCGAGTGGCCTCACGGCTGCTGCTCCTTTGGCACCACCGACTTGTCGATCGCACTGCGAGTGTGCGCCGGCCGGGCGGGCACTGCGGGATAGGATTTTCCCACCACGCGCTCGAGCTGGGCGACGACCGCTCCTCGCCCCAGAGCGCTCCCTCTGCCCAGAGAGCTACGGTCTCTGTAAAAAGCTCCGTGGTGGCCGACCAGCCAGCCCAGGGCACGGGGCTGTGCAGGGTGACTCAGGGCCGTGTCTGTCGTTGTCACGTGCGTTTCTCGATGCCTGCGTCTCAGCTTCTCTGGTTGCTGAGTCCTGACTCACTTGCAGGATTCCAGAGTCACAGAAAACTGGAGGCCACCGGGAGAGGGAGGGACAGCAGTCAGGGAGGGGGGGGGCATGTGCCACCATGCCCAGGGCTGAGGGGCTGCCGCCCCCCCAGGGAGCGTGGCATGACCCTGCTCAGCGTGGGGCACTCCGGTCTCTGGAACTCGGTGGGCCGGGTTGGGCCCGCCCGCCACCCTGGCCTGGAGGCTGGTCAGACACGCCGCCTGTCCAGCCAGCCCTGCCCTGGATTTTCTGAGCCAGAATCTGCATTTTAGCCCCCAGGTAAGTTGCACGTCCGTCGGAGTTTGAGGAGTGCTGGTTGGGGTCTGGGGTTGTAAACCCTCAGGGTTCAACAGAATCGCTCAGAAAATCATATTTTATGTTCTCGGGCTTGGTGCCCGTTGCAGAGGTTTGTTTTTTTGTTGTCGAGGGGTGAGGACCTGACATCAGACTGTCGACAGTCCCGCACGCAGCCGGGGATTAGGACCAGGGCTGGACACCTGAGCCATCCCTGCTCTGTGTCAAGCCCCCTTCACCTCCACCCAGGTCACCGAGCTGTATCCAAATCAAGAACAGTTTGGACGGTCCAACACTGACTCAGAAACGCCCCAGAAAAGTATGTGAGCGAGCTGCACTGGTGCACCCAAGCAGGAGAACAAAATTAAATGTGTACTCCGGCATATTTAGGAAAGAGGGGCCATTTAATTTCTCGATGTACCGGTGGTAAAATAAAACCAACAAATGTGACTCGTTCCCTCCCCGGCGTTCTGTCTTGCAGTGCGGATAAATTTAATGTCACAGTGCTTTCAGGCGCTGATAGATTTTATAACTATGATAAAATTTTGACAAGAAATAAATTTTGATTCAGGTTTGGTTTTATTTGGAGGTTGTAACTGATAGCATCTTAAAGTGCCTGGAATTACGTTGCAGAGACTCTGTGGATCTCCTTGGGTTACGGCTGTACCACAGCCCAAGGCGGTGACCGGAGACTCCAGGGAGCACTGGTGGGCTTGTCCTGGGGACCCTGCGCCAAGCACCACGCCGACCCCGGGCAAAGCATTCTGAGAGTGGCTTGGACAGTCACGGGTAGAGCGACTGCCACTCACCCCTGAGGTCCACAGGGGACTAACCGCAGAGAAGGGGGCGGCCCTCCTGCCAACGCTCGTGGGCCTGGCTCAACTAACCCTTCTCATCCGACGGTGATCAGTACAAGGTCTTGCCCTTCCCAGGGGCTGCAGTTGGCATCATCATGCATGATCATGACCATGCGGGCAGGTGGGGAGGGTTACCTGGCATGGGGAAGGGGTGCAGCTGGGGCATGGAGGGAGGGGGGCTCCCAGGTGCTGGGAGCAGCCAGCCTGAGCGGAGAGCAAGGTCGTGTCTGCAGAGTGGCTCGGGCAGGGAAGAGGGCAAGCACCGGGAGGCACCTGCACCTTCGACGGGAAGGAAGGTGAGTCCCCACCCGGTAAGCCTGGGATAGTAAGAGGTGGGAAGGCGCCTGGCCAGGGGGGCTCTGGCCTGGGCTCTTCTCTGCTCCCCGATGACTGTCCCACCCCCACTTGGCACGTCCCACTGGGGCAGCGTCAGGCCACGGGGTCAGCTGTTACCTGGAGAAGCACCTGGCCTCACACACAGGAGCAGAAACGCACGACTGAGGTTCAGGAGCGAAGGGAGCTGTGTGGGGACTCACAGAAGTTGCAGAGACAGAGGAGCTGGCGGAGCCCAGGCTGGCGGGATGTGGGGTGTCATCTGCACTGGGTGGCAGGTGCTTCCTGGTCTGGGGACCCGCCAGAGCACCCATCCCCCGCCCTCTGCACAGTCACCAGGAGTTGGGAAAGAGGCCGAGGACCCAGAAGAGGGGAGCGAAGTGCCCGGGTCCCTCCCACCGTGGCGAGCACAGGCTCCGGCTGGGGACGGGCGCAGGCTGTGTGCAGCCCCCTCCTCCACCTGCGCTCGGCGGGCGTGGGTGTCACTAACCAGCAGTCGGGAGTCCCCTTCGTTAAGGGCAATTGTGGTGTCGGCTCAGGCCACCCCCTTCCCCACGGGTGTAAAGTGAGGCGAAGCTATTTTTTAAAAAAAATAACGCAGCAGGGAAACAAAGGCGCCGTTGGCGGCGTGCGTGGGCGGGAGGGAGTTCGCCTCCCGTCACCCGTGTTTTCCCATAAGTGCGGCCGTTGGCGTGTGCACAGCCCCACACACCGGCTCCGGCGTCTCTCGGAAATTCAATCTTGGTGTCGGAAGGAGTTTACTAAATCCCTTTTAAAAGTGTCAGCAGCAGGAGAATGCTTTTGTTCAAATATCCCGGCGAAGCCAGGAGATCAGCGGGGGAGGGATCCCAGCGAGATTAACTCCAAACCCGGGGAGCGCGGGCCGCCCCCCCAGATGCTGCGTGTTCCTCCCCTGCGTGGGCGGCCCTCCAGCCCCGCGCCTGAGGGACCTGGACCCCCTGAGACAGAGCCCTCCCCCCACCCCCGGCCTCCACAGGTATCAAGGAAACCTGCCAAGTGCCACCTCCCCCCAGACCACCGGGGGGGCCTTCCCCTGAGAACGGGGCTCGCATTCCTCCTTCCCGGGGGAGACCGCAGTGCACTGGGCATCGGCGCGGCCAGCGGGCAGCACCGCGGGGAGAATGCCCGTCAGCCACTGGATGGTTTTTCACAGGAGAATATTTTCCCAGTGCGTCTCTGTTGTCGGTCTCTATTCTCCAAACACCTGGATGAAGCAAATGACTGCCAAAAAATAACAACAACAACAGCCTTTTTTCACATTAAAAAAAAAAAAATCTGCGTTAGGCTCACAGAACCCCATGCGGTCAAAATGCACCCCCCCAGAAAGGACTTGAGCTGGGCTGTGGACGCCTCAAAATCTCAGCGTGGCATCTCCCACCAGAGGGGCCGTGGACCGAGAAGAGACCACCAGGACAGCTCTCGTCTCCCTGAGCAGGCACGAATTCCACTCTTCTCACTTTAACGTATTTTTTTGAGGAGGAAATGGTGCCTGACTTCCACTGTTTAAAAAAAAAAAAGAGGAAATAACAGAAATTCGTTCCCCAGTGTGCGTGGCAGCGGCTTCCATGTGTGAGAACATGTGAGTGAACGTCCACACCCGGGACAGTCAGTGGGTGTGGGTGGGTGGGGGGGCTGCAGGGGAGGGGTGTCTCTGCAGCCACAGACACGCGCAGCCGCGTGGCCTAGTGTTTCCTGTGCAGCGCGGCCGGGCGCCGGGAGAGCCGGAAGGTGAGGGAGCACGCATGGGGGCTTTGCGTCTGGGCAGCTACTTTCCCCTTTGTCCATCACCCTTAGGGGGCGGGACTTGGGAATACGGTGGGAGCGGCCTGGACTCGTCCGTCCTTCTTCCTGCTGAGGCGGGGAGGCCGTGTCTGGCTGGACTCTGGGCCTTCTGCCCTGAGCACACACCCCGGTGCGTGGCAGCAGCCATGGGCACAGTGGCTGCTGAGTGGCATCCCTGCGCGTGGGCAGCTGGGGCCAGGGCGACCTTGGGCGTGATTCGGAGCTGGAGGAAGCGCGGCGGCCTCACCTGCAAGACAATGGCACGGGAACAGCCCTCTCCGACGCCGGATCCCGTGAAGATGGCTGGGGGTGTGGACAGGTGGAGAAACTCGGGCCTTCCACAAGAAATCCCAGGATTTCAGCCAGAGGTAGAGCAGCCAGACGGATTGTGGAGGCTAGGATGTCAACCGCAGAAACCCTGGCGGACACTCGGCGGCCCTCGGGGACTCTGAGGGTGCAGGAGGCCACGGGAAGGGCAGCCACAGCCCCCGAAGCCCCTCGCCGTGGGACTCATCAGATGTCGGGGTGGGGGAGCACCACTGGGAAAATGCTAGAAACCCCCAGGGCAAGCCCGTGCACGGACACTGCAGCTCACAAGGACAGCCACCGTGAAAAGCCAGCAAACGCCTTTCTCTGAAATGCATTCCCTGCACGAAGCACGGTGAGTTGGAATATTTACGGTGCTTCTCCACGAGGGTGCAGAGTCCTGAGCAAGAGGAGAGGAGCTAGAGAAAAACTTGCACAGAGATAGCTGAAAATCGTGCGACCGGAAACCCAGCAGACGCCGTGCACGGCGGACAGGACGCAGACAGACCCGCCGGAGACCGTGCGGCAGTCAGAGAAGAGAGAAGTGAGAATGTGAGAGAGACGGCAGAGAGTCGCGGAAGGCAAGCGTGGAAGGTCCCACACTCGGGGCGAAATTCGGGCCGGACGGGCGGAGACGGCTGTTTCGGGGGAAGAGCTGGGCCGTGCGGGGCTCCTGTGGGACACGTCCCCGCCGCTCAACTGCGAGTTCAGGGGCCCGACCGCGGTGGTGGCGGCGGGGGTAGCGTTTTCCCAGACGTGACCGAGTGGCTGAGGCCTGGCGGGGGAGCGGGGAGAGGCCACGTGCCGCGGGGACAGGAGGTGGAGGGCGCCAGCGCCGTGCCGCGGAGCCCACTCAGGTGCGTCCAGCCCACGGCGGCGTCTGGCGTGCAGGTGAGGAGGGCGAGGAGCCCCCGCGTCCGTGCTGGCCTGGGCGCACCTGGGGGTTCGCTGAGCTCACAGGGAGAGCGGAAGGGCCCCCAGGGCCGGGCGGAAGGGAGGTCGCGGAGGGGCCGGCCCCGGTCCCGACTCTCGGTTAGAAGGCAGGTGCGTGTTGTCCGCAGTGGACACGGTGTCACGCACCTGATGCATGCTAAGGGAGCAGGGCTCAGGTGATCTCACCACACACAAGCAGGTGACACCGTGGGGCGATGGGTCTGCTGAGTAGCTTGACTGTGGGGTCATTTCACAGCGCACACACACATCACAACATCCCTTTGTACAGCTCAAATATACACAATTTTTTTTTATCTGAAAAAACCGAGAGAGTGCAATTTCAAAAAGAAGGTAGCTATAGCGGATGCTGTCATGTGCCCCTAGCGGCCTCAGCGCTCCCAACCCTGGCTCCGGGCAGCCCTGTGCAGGGATCCCTGGGCTGGAGGAAGCTCCTTGCCCAAGGCCACACCTCCCAGGGCAGCCCTTGTCCCAGCCCAGCCCCAGCCAGCTCCGTCCCTGCTCGGAGCTCCCCGAGGGGTCAGCTTAGGCCTTCCTGGGACCTCGTGGCTGCCCATCTCCTCCCTCGCACACGGGCTACCCCAGGGGCATCCTGAGCACATGGTTCAGCGGACTCCACCTGTGACAAGGGCTGTGGCCGCCATGAAAGGACACATTGCAGTGGGGACAGAGAGACATGGAGAGTCCCAATGTTCTTGGGGGCCAGTCCAGGGGAGAGAGGAAGTCAGCTTGGACCTGAGTGGGCCGAGTGGAAAAGCAAGCGTGTGATCCACGTCAAAGGCAGAGCAGCCGGGACTCACCTGAGCCAGTCGTGTCCAGCTGTTCTAATGGCAGGAACATGTGCTCCAACCTGTAATCCAGGTGGGGTGGGAGGCCCCACAGGGCCCATCACACCTCCCACCAAAGACCGTCCAAGGGTGTCCAGGACAAGACGCCATCTCAGACTGAAAGCTCTTGGAACTGGGCATGCAGGGGGTCTTCACACCTGCTCACAGGGTAAACTGAGCCAGGCCACCCTGTGCCTGCCCCAGGTGAGCTCTAGGGTAGCGACCAGCCAGGTTGAGCTCTGTGACTCTCTGAAGATGTCACACTGCCCTGACATCCGGGGAGCATTCCGTCTTTACCTCCCACCAGTCCGGGGCCCAGCGCCAGCCCACCTTGCCCGCTCCAAAACCAGGAATTTTTATGAAAGTTGACTTTACTCTGGTCCTTCTAGCTGGGGTGTTTGAAGGAGCACAGAATATAAGAGCTGCAAACACACGTAGAGAAAACTAAGTGAGATGCCTTATTTTGTAACCACAGAACCGAGGCCCAGAGAGTTCGGGCGGGTTTGCAAGCATCCCCTGGCTAATCGCCGGCAGAGGTGGCATCGGACATCTGCCACCCGTCCCCCCAGTGCCCGCAGCCCTGCCAGGCCCGCCCCCACCCCTGCCCTGGTGCTCCAAGCGATCCTGCGACCGGAAGTCCAGGCGGCAGGTCACGGGCCAGAACGGCACAGATCGGGTTTATTAGAGCCCGCTAATTGCTTCCTCTCGCCGAGGGACGCCATTCACTGGGTTACCAGGCAACCGGTTAGAGCCGGGGCGCCTCTCTCTGTGACTCCACAAAGTGCAATGACACGTTACAGGATAATTTATTTACCAAACAGCCCTCCAACAGCGGTGCAAATCCCAAAGACATTTTAAGATTTAAAAAGGGGGCAATGGAGAGTAGAGTGTGTGTAGGCCTGGCCGTTCTCTCACTCAGGCACGGACACTGCGTTGCTGTCGACATTTATTCCAACGTGGTGTTCCAGGGTGCCAGGCTCACACCGCGCCTGCCACGCCAGCCACGCCAGCCACGGGAGCCACAGGAGCCGGGCCCCAGAGCACCAGCACCGCGAGGCTGCAGGAGGGCCCGGAGGAGGAGGGTGCGTGGGGCGCGGGGCAGCTCAACATCTGGCCGGGGCCGCTGTGACCGTTCGGCGCCAGAAGAGCAGAAGGTGGCTGATTTCAAGCCACCAGGAGCGTTTCCTCTTGTTCCTGCAGACGGGCTTGCAGGGACGGGGCTGGGAGGGCCTGGCCCTGCGCTGCAGCTTCCGGAAACCGGGCAGGTGGAGAAGGCAGCGGGCTCCCCACAGCGCACGGCCGCACCGAGCCCTCCTCCTTCCTTTCCGCTTCCTCTGTGTGACCCCAACATTTTAAAAATAACATTTCTCAAATCTACAGAAAAGTTAAAAAAAAAAAAAACATTGCAATGATGCACCCCTTCACATAGACTCACAAAAAAGTTAATAGTTTACCAGATTAGATGGGTCTTTTTTTCTCTCTTTTTTCTTTCGTTCTCTATTTGCATGCATGCATACACACATATGTCATTTTTTATCTTATATAATTTATGTTTATTATTTTCTGAAGAATTTCAAAGTAACATCAGACATCCCATCGCTTTGCCTCTAAGTACCTTACCTGGCAGCTCTGTCCCGAGAACAAGGGCGCGCTCCCACGTGGCCTCGGCACCACAGCCACGCCTGTGACACCCCGTCCGCCAGTAATGACGAGCAGTTCCTGTTCACGCTCCCCCATCGCCTCGGCAGCGTTCTTTCAGGTTGCTCGTTCCCCCTAAGTTCTGTACTGTTTCACTTTCACGTCCGCGTTTCGTTAGATGAGCAAACCGGCGAACACAAAAGCTAAGGTGAGTGCACTTTTGAGAAGCATTTTCTCCCCAGGCAAAAAGTGCTATTTCTTTTTGTTGTTTTTGGTGTTGTTATTATGTGGTCAGATGGATTAGTCGCTATTAGATCCGCAATTGAAATCATCGTTATAAAGCCTTTCCTAAGCCCAGAACATAAAAGGAGTAAATATATATATATATATATATATATATATATATATATATATATTATTTTTTTAATAAGACTTATATTTTATATCCACACACTCATCTGGATCACATGTTGCTGTGTGGTATGATGTGTGCATATAGCTTTATATCTTCCCCAGTGGTTATTCAGTTGTCCCAACACCACCCGTGAAATGTTTTTACTGCCCGGGCTCACACCTGTAATTCCACCACTTTGGGAGGCTGAGATGGGAGGATCACCTGAGGCCAGGAGTTTGACACCAGACTAGGCAACATAGCAAGACCCCCATCTCTTAAAAAACAACCAGCCAGGTGTTGGGGAGCACACCTGTAGCCCCAGCTCCTCGGGAGGCTGAGGCAGGAGCATGGCTTGAACCCAGGAGTTTGAGGTTGCTGTGAGCTGTGATGGAGCCACTGCACTCCAGCCTGGGTGACAGAGCCAGATCCTGCCTCTAAAAAAATGGTAATAATAAAAATAAATTTTAAAAGTAAATAAAGTCTTTATTTTCTATGGTGGATAAAGATGCCACATTCTCACATACTGGATTTTCATACATGGTAGGTTTCATTTCTGCATTTTTTTCCTATTCCACTAACCCTTCTATTCATGAACCCCCGGTCATTTTTGCTATGGAGGTTTTAGGGTCAATTTTGACATCTGGTACAGCTGGTCCTTCTAATTCCTATGTTTCAAGTGTTCCTGAATTTTATGATATTTTTACTTTTTCCATACACACTTTAAAATTAGTTTGTCCAGCTCTAAGAAAAAAAAAAAAAAACAAGCAAATAAAATAAACAAACTAAAGCCCTTCTCCAAGCCTGTGTGTTTTTCCAGCTGCTGTGGTCCACCTTAGCAGCTCCTGGGTGGATGCAAAACATCCCTCTTTTACAAGTATATATTTCTTTCATCCCAAGAACATAATCTTTTTTTTCCCTCCTTGTTATCCATAATAGGGTTTTCTTTTTCATTATTTATTTTATTCCATTAAGTTTTCCATTATGGTTAAATACATGAAAATTTTTAGTTTTGTGTCTTCATATCCTGCTCTGTTAGTGAATTATACTATTGAGGTAGTTTTATTGTTGATTTTCTTGTTTTGTTTTTTTTCCCAGGGATCCTACTATGTCTTTTGAAAATAGAAATGGCTTTACGTCTTCTCTCAGTAATAATGTCTGAAATCCTTTTGCTAATTGCGTGGGTGAATGCTGCGAATAGAATATGACATTAAATAGTACAGGACATGTGGTGGGAGACCCAGCTTTTCCCTGACCTCAGTGGAGTGCCCTGTCCCCTTCTGGTCTGTCCCTTCCTGAGTTTGTGCTCGGCACGTATCTGTCAACCCATGTCACTGAGTGTATTACCAAGAGCGAACAGTGCTGCATTTCATCAAAGGATATTTTAGCATCTGTGGAGACAACTACATAATTTTTATCATTAGATCTATTGATATGGAGAAGTATTTTAATAGTTTTCCTAAAACCGAACCATCCGTCGTTGTACTATTGGAATAAATCACACATGTTTAAAATATGTTACTGTCTTAATGGAATGTTTGATTTTATTTGCTAGTATTTTATGATTTTTTTTACATAGGTATTCACGATCTTGGTCTTTTCTTACTTTTTTGTGCTATTTTAAAAAGATGTAGGTATCAATGTTCTATATTTCCTTCATGAAGATAATTTAGAGTTCCTGTTTTTCTATCTTTTTTCCTTCCTGTATCTCCTTTTAAAAGGGTTTATAGAATTCTCCCAAGACACCATTTGGGGCCTGGTAATTTTGTGTGTGTGATTTCATCAATGTTGTGGAAACAAGTTTGTTTAACCTTTCCTTCTCCTTTGGGGTCCATTTTGGTAAATTAAAATTTTCTTGGAAAAGAAAGACTTTCTTGGAAAGTCTTTTTGTTCAGGTTTTTCAAATATATTTGCAGGAAGTTGTGCAAAGTAGCTCCTTGTGATTTGTTTGAAGCCACTTTTCAATGGTTATTTCTCCTTTGTAATGTATTATTTTGTATAATTTTATTTTCTCACTTTTAAAAATTAGACTATCTAGTTTATCTTTTGTTTTTTCCCCACAGAACTGGGATTTTTTTTCTTTTTTATAAATTTCTCTAGTTTTTGTTTTCTAGCTCATTGGTTTGTGTTTTTATCTTTATTTTCCCTTCTTTTGGTAAACTTTATTGCCCTATTTTTTCCTTTTGAGTTTGGAATTTACTTTTTTGTTATTTTATTTTTATTCATATCTAAGGCTGTGAATTTTCTTCTGCCCACCGTTTTAATTGTATTCCATAGATTCTGATACGTGATGTTTTCATTGTGGCCACTTTTCAGAAATTCTGCAATTTTGGATTGTATTTACCTTCCCCAGGGAGTTGTTTGATAGAGTTTTTAAATACCTGGAAGGAAGAACCTACCACAGTTACTACTTTTATTGCATCGTGAATATTGTTTATCTTGTTTTCACTTTATAGAAATACTTGGCACTTTTCTCTGACCCAGTGTATGGCTAATTTCTTTCTTAGGAGTTTTGGAGATTTGTTGAGATGTAATTGGTGTACAGTGAGCCGCACACATGCAAACTGCGGAATTTAATGAACGTGGGCCGTGTGCACACCTGTGCGTTGACTTCCGCCATCAAGGCGCGGAACATGCCTGCCACTCTCGAAGGCTTCCTCGGGTCCCTGCCCACGCGCCTCTTGTCGTCCCCGGGTGTGTTCTCTCAGCACCAACTGCGGGCTCCTGAGGCCGCTGCTGCATCTTCTCCGTGTCTACACTGCCCCCGTTTCTGTCTGGTTTCTCCCCCGTGGTAGCTGCTGGGTGGGCCTGTGCGGACTCTTTCTGCCTCAACCTCCCCCTCGTCACCCACCAGTGACGCTGGGGCCCAAGGGGTCTTCTTCTTTCCTCGCTATGAAGGGAGTGGGGACCTGCCCACGCTTCCCTGGGGGCTTCTGGAACGTGATGACCTAGCGTGTCCCTCCCAACGGTGACAGACGTAGCAACGGACAGGGACAGGCGACAGCATATCCTATGCAGTAACCAGAAAATAAAGTATCTGTTGCACAGTTTTTTAGAGCGTCGTCGCTATTTGCAAACGCTGTGCCACGACATACATCAGCTGAGTGCGCGGCAGCGCAGAGAACCGCACAAACAGAAGCCCGAACAGAAGCGTTTGCTCATTTGCTCAGAGCTGCGGAGCGCGCTTCCTCCCGGCCCCGTGGTTCCCGCGTGCCGTGGGCGGTGGCTGGGCTGTTTACTTCACTCGGAACTCGGAGCAGGGCAGCCAGGCAGGCAGGGGGCAAAGGGGAAAGGGCGTGAGCCTACGTTAAGCATCTACTGTATGCCAGTCACTGGGTTCAGTGGCGTTTATTTCATTTTGGTCGATATTCACAGGAACCCCCAGAACTGTCCATGTTTCACACACAGGGAAGCAGACTCAGGAAGCTCACGTGACTGGCCCACGTCCACACGGCCTGCGGTTTGCAGAGCTTGGGTTTATCCGGTCTGCTCAGGGACTGAGTCATTATTGATTGCGGGTGCGTAAGGAAATGGCAGGTGGACAAGACCAGGTGGGAAAGTCACAGCACAGGCGAGAAGGTGGCCTGCGTTTCTCCCCTGGGACATCTTACACGACCGTTATGGGCTGAGAGAACTGAGGGGTCTCTTGAAGCCCCCCGGACTGGGAATGTGAGGAGGCATCTCTTCTCTCTTCTCTGAGGAAGGTGCCTGCTTCCCAGGGGGGCCCGGGAAAGAGAGGGAGGGTTGCGGCAGTGCAGCCCGGCACGGATGGGGTTGGCAACGGGGCCTTGGAGGAAACAGATTTGGGTTTGAGTCCTGGGTCTGTTACTGTGTGTGACCCTAGACAAGTCACGTGGCCACCATGGCTCAGCCTCTCCACCCGCAGAGCGGAGTGACCCCCAGGGGGCTGGTTTGAGGACCAGGAGCGCGAGGAGTGGACCGTCCAGTGGCCAGCGCACGGTCAGAGCCGAATAACCATCAGCTGCCGCCACTGCCCACCCCGACGGGTCTGGGAGCATGACGCAGCGGCACCAGCCGTGGACATGCACAGAAGTCCCTACAGATGCCATCCGTGGGGACTCACGTGTGCGTGTCTGAGCCAACAACCCAAGAACCTGCACTCGAGCACGCAGAGGACATGCCCTGTCCACCCCGGCCCCCGGCAGAGCCCCTGACCGGTGCCCTGCGGAGCAGACCCAGGAGAGTGCCATCGCCACAAGCCAAATCCATCTCCTTTACCTGTCATTATCTCGCACACCAGAACCCTCCGGGCAAGCTTCCTTCCAAAGTGTCATCATGTTGTAATCGCGACACCTGTTTGCGTCTCTTCTTTCTGCTTCTCCTTAAAACGTTCTGGCTCTTATCCTAGGATCTCGGCTTCCAGGAATTCATGGACCTTGGAAGTAAATGTGCAACTCAGTGCGTGTGTGTGTGTGTGTGTGTGTCTGTGTGTGTCCGTGCGTGTGTGTGTCTGTGTGCATGTCTGTGTGCATGTCAGTGCATGTGTGTGTCTGTATGTATGCATGTGTCTGTGCATGTGTGTATGTGTGTGTGCACGCACATATGTGCATTTGTGTGTGCGTGTTGTATTTCTGGATGGGGAAAATCCATAGTTTTCTTCAGATTTTCAAGAAACACTGCTTCAGGCCGGGCGCAGTGGCTCACACCTGTAATCCTAGCACTTTGGGAGGCTGAGGAGGGTGGATTGCTAGAGGTCAGGAGTTCGAAACGAGCCTGAGCAAGAGCGAGACCCCCGTCTCAACTATAAATAGAAAGAAATTAATTGGCCAACTAATATATATAGAAAAAATTAGCTGGGCATGGTGGCACATGCCTGTAGTCCCAGCTACTGGGGAGGCTGAGGCAGGAGGATCTCTTGAGCCCAGGAGTCTGAGGTTGCTGTGAGGGAGGCTGATGCCATGGCACTCACTCTAACCTGAGCAACAAAGTGATAGACTGTCTAAAAAAAAAAAAAAAGAAAGAAAGAAACACTGCTTCAGATGGTTTCAAATACATCCCAATTATCAAACATCTCCCAATTGCATGATTTTGCACTGTTAGTCTGAACCACTCGCAGTTCACTTGGCTATACGCAGAGGAAAAGCTTCCCTAACAGCAAGGGGAGCGCGAGTTGGTCGTGCTTTCTCCTCCACAGGCGGAAGGAACGAGTGACTCTCGGTGTGCTCTCGGGTGCGGTGAGCTGGGTTCTCTCAGAGTGCCATCCCTGCTCCCACCAGGGATTTAGAAAGCAAATTCTCAGCCCTGCTCCAGACCAGCCGGACCAGAAACTGGGGGATGAGGCTGGCAGGGTCGGGTCCAGCAACCCCAGGAGGTGCGACGCACACCCAGGTAAGGACAGGAGGGGGGCGGCAGGTGCCTCCAGGTGCCTCCAGGAAGGAGCGAGGGCAGGAGCCCCCGCCGCGCTGCGCCCCGCGTCTGTCTGAGTCATCGCATGCTAAGCGACCTCTTTGTATTCCTAAAGTGTTTAAAGCCCATCTGCTCATTTGGCCTGCGGAAGGAATTTGTTTTTTATGGTTAATATCAATATATCGGAGCTATGCAGGCAGAGAAAATGATTTTCATATTTCACTCACAGAACAAATGAGCCGCTGCCGCTGGGAGCCGTCCCCGGAGGCCGCGCTGCGCACGCAAACACTCGTCTGTTTTGCTCGTGAGCGTTTGTCAGCAGGCGGGAGACGCCCCGCGCAGTCCCAGTTGCTGTTTGACAAACGCTCCGCGGCGCTGCCCGGCCCGAGAGTCCGTCCCGCGGCCAGCGCCGCGTCTCCGCGCCTTCATCTCAGACCCTCCGGGGCCGGGTGACGCCCGGGTCCTCGAGCGCCCTGGCCCTGCTGGGTTCCAGCGAGGGCCCTGCCAAGTCAGCTTGGTGACAACCCGCCACCGCTGACAGCCCACCTCCCAGTGCTGGTCAGGTTCCCCGCCTGGCAGCAGCCCCGGCCCGGGCCCTCTTGGTGGTTCCCACCCGCTCGCTGAGCCCTCGCTCTGCTGCTTGGCTGCGAAGCCCCAGCCGCCTTTGCCCGATTCGGGGTTGAGCAGTTTTCCTGACGCCCCTCTCGGTCCTGAATAAAATCTGCCCGGTCTCCCGAAACCGGTACCCGGCTCTGTCCCCCACAACGCCCACTTCCACCTGCGTCCCCCACCCCCGCCTGCGCCCCCACCTACACTCACCTGCGCCCCCCACCTCTGCTCGCCTGCGCCCCCCACTCCCACCTGCGCCCCCCACCCTCACCTGCGCCCCCACCCCCGCCCACCTGCGCCCCCCACTCCCACCTGCACCCGCCACCCCTGCCCGCCTGTGCCCCCACCCCCACCCCCACCTGCACCCCCACCTGCGCCCCCCACCCCCGCCCAACTGCACCCCCACCCCCACCTGTGCCCCCCACCCCCACCCCACCTGTGCCTCCACCTCAGCCCACTTGTGCCCCCCACCCTCACCCCACCTGCGCCCCCACCTCAGCCCACCTGTGCCCCTACCCCCACCTGCACCCCCCACCCCCACCTGCGCCCCCCACCTCCACCTGTGCCCCCCACCCTCACCCCACCTGCGCCCCCACCTCAGCCCACCTGCGCCCCCACCCCCACCTGCACCCCCCACCCCCACCTGCGCCCCCCACCTCCACCTGCGCCCCCACCCCCACCTGTGCCCCCACCCCCACCTGCGCCCCCCACCCCACCTGCGCCCCCCACCTCCACCCATCTGCACTCCCCCCACGTCCGCCCACCCCCACCCCCGCCTCACTAGAGACACCGCCTCTCTCTGGGCCGGTGCCCATGTGAGCCCTGGGCGCCTGCCCCCATTCGTGCCAGACTCCAGGACAGCCACAGTGTGGGGGTGGAGGGAGAGCAGAGCCCCAGTGGGGACCCCTTGGTGCGGGAGCTGCGGCTGGCCGGGCAGCGGTTCCAGGTGCGCCCCTGCACTCGTGCATCCGTCGGCCAGGCCGGCTGTGGTGAGACGTCCCAGCCCTGGAGACTGAGCACACGAAGTTGTTCCCCGCTCGCGTCACAGTCTAACGGGCGGCAGCAAGGACTCGGGCCACGCGGTCACTCGGGGGCCTCCAGCGGTCCTGCCCCCCGCCCCCAGGAGCCTCCGGGCCCTGCACTTCAGCTCCCCGCCCACCCACAGGTGCAGACAGAGCAGGTGTGGCAGGTGTCCCTGCGCAGGCCCCTCAGTGCGGATGGGAAGACCCCTCCCCCAACGCTCACGCTGCAACGCGAAGCACCAGTCACCCAGACAGGTGGGGGCAGGCCCAGCTCTGTCGCAGGAAGAGAAACGGGACCGCGGGGATGGGGGCAGCGCAGAGGGAGCACTCGCGCCGGGGAGGAGGGTGACCATTCCCACGCGGCACGGGGACCTTAGGCCAGGTCAGTCCAGAGAGGCCGCGAGTCCCGGGTGCTGGCACCTGCTGCCCCCCGAGTCCTGTGGCCCTGGAGCGCCAGGTCTGCTGGAGCCCCCACGTTGAGGCCTCCCTTTCTACACCCCAGGCTCCCCCGCGGCTCCGGCACCCACTCCTCCTCCAGCCAGCCTCTCCCGCCCGCACACTCCGAGGACGGCTGGGGTGCGCTGTGCTCCCCTTAACCTGGCGGGCCCTTAACCTGGCGGGCCCTTAACCTGGCGGGCCCTTAACCTGGCGGGCCCTTAACCGGGCGGCCCGGGGGGACTTGCGGGCCTGTGAGCTCTGCAGACAGCGCTCAGAGGATACCACGTGTCCTCTGGTCTCCACGCAAGCCCCTCCTTGTGTCAGCACCGACCTTTCTCCTGACCCGTTCTCCCCCCGCTTCCCGCCTCTGTCCCCGTCCCTGCGCCTCAGCCGCTAGGGCCAGCCCGGACCGGCCGCGTGGCCCGTGCCCGTGCCCGCCAACAGACGGACCCTTCGCAGGTGCCGTGAACAGCCGGCACGCTCAGTCACTGAAGTGTGGCCCAAAGCCCTGGTGCCTGTCACTGAATCTCACTGAAGCATGGTGCCTTTGCTTCCGGAAAGTGCTGCGGCTGAATTAGGGTAACTGCGCCCAGGCAGCCGCCCCTCCTCCTCCTCGACCTACTGCGTGTCTTGTGTGCAGACCTACTGCATGTCTCGTGTGCAGACCTACTGCGTGTGTCGTGTGCGGACCTACTGTGTGTCGTGTGCAGACCTACTGCGTGTCTCGTGTACAGACCTACTGTGTGTCTTGTGTGCAGACCTACTGTGTGTCTCGTGCAGAGCTACTGCATGTCTTATGTACAGACCTACTGCGTGTCTCATGTGCAGACCTACTGTGTGTCTCGTGTGTGTGTGTGTGTGTGTGTGTGTGTGTGTGTGTGTGTGTGTGTGCAGGGCACACACCTGCCACCCCGACGGCCCACGCAACAACGCCACGAGTAGGGGCAAGGCCACGCCACTGCGATTTCTGTGGGAGTGGGCGCCGCACCCCAGACGCCGAATGCAGTGTCCTTCCCTGCCCACGTGCTCGTGGTTAGCTCAGAACTCACGGCTTTCACAGGGGTCCTCGAGGCCCCAGTTTTGGTGGTCGGGCCGGTGTCCCTCTCCCCAGACCTGCAGGCCAGAGTCCACACCGGGTGAGATTTAGGGGTCAGGGTTCCCTACCCGGGTTTCCGAGCCCAGGGGAAGTACTTGCCCAACCCCTCCCGTTTGGCAAAATGTGCAATTTAGAGCAAGAGTGTTGCCAGAGCTGGTCTGCCGGGCCTTGGGGCCAGAGTCTCTGGAGAGCAGGAGGCTCGGGACACACTCCGACCCCGCAGGCGCCAGGCCCCGGTGAGACGGGCAGATGGCGTAGTGGCCGGGCGCAGTGGGCCAGGCCTGGGCCGGGTGTCAGGGGCCCGCGGGGGTTCAGTCTGAGCCCGTCCTTCTGCCACTGGGCCCCCTCTCTGGGGGTCAGCAGGTGTCTGACCCACGGCCGGCCTTGCCTGGCTTCTGAACAGCAAAGGAGCCTGTGAGAAGTTTCTTTCCCAGAGAAAAATAAATAGTAACACTCAGACCTTACATGGTGCTTTGCGACTTCACAGCAGCTCCGTGCACGGCGCTACACAAGCGACTTCACAGCAGCTCCGTGCACGGCGCTACACAAGCGACTTCACAGCAGCTCCGTGCACGGCGCTGCACAAGTGTGAACGTACTGAAGTAACACCGTACGGAAGCCTGGGAATGACAAATGTGCTGTAAGTAAAATTCTATTGTAGTGATAGTGGCGGTGCTACTTTCATGCCTACAAAGCCTCCGTGTGCAGGCTGACCGCAGAAAATACCCTGACTCACATATTTAAAGTCTGCATTTAAAGCAATTACCAGACACGCAGCTGTCTCAGCCCAGCCCCCGGGAGGGAATCACGCTCCGGGGCCTCGGGCGCTGCCTGCAGCTCTTGGCACAGCCCACCTCCCTTCACCGCTCCGGCCCTGGGGCAGGTCCTGCCTCCTGTCCCCGGTTAGGTCTGAGGTCCCTTCCCTCCAGCCTCTTCCCTGGATCAGCGAAGGGCAGTCCTGCTCGGAAGCAGAGACCTGCCCTGCACGCGCCGTGAGCGTTTGACACCAGTACGTGTCGTCGAGTGACATCCCACGTGCCGCTCCATCCAGGGTCGGCAGTCTCTGAGGACGATGCCTGCACAGTCTGGGCTGTGCTCTGGAAGCTTCCCGAGGTGGAAAACGGTGCTGGTTGTTCTCTGTTAGCGTCCTACCCCCACCACCCTAGAGCCCCAGGTCCACTCGGGTCTTGCCTTGCTCTGGGCTCTGGCAGGAGGCAGGGACGGCCACGTCCTGGCTCCATCCCGGCTCCTGTGCCTGCCGGTTACGCCTAGGAGTGGCCAACAGGAGACAACAACAGGACATGGGACGGCGGGAGGAGGGCCCACACCCTCCCACGCTCCGGCTGCAGAGCCGTGGGTCTGGCCGTCCCCACCACGGTCCTCGCCTCTGCGCTCGGATTTTCTCCCATCCAGGCAGGGCAGCACCCCCTCACTGCCTTCAGGCCTGGGAGGAGGACCAGGCGCCTGCACTTGCCATCCCCGGCCGGTGCCCCTTACTGGTCGCCTTAACCCTGTTGTCTCCTCTCCAGGTACATTGTCCACAAGCTTCCCCAGCATCCCGGCTCAGCGCGTCTCCCTCTTCGTCTGGAATCCTGAGTGGTGCAAGGTTTTCCCTTCGGAGGTTCAGTTTTATTTTTGGAGACAACTCTATGCCATTTTGATGCAATCAAAGGTCGATTTGCCATGCGACTGCAAAGCCCAAGACCATTAAGGGATCAGTACATTAATCTGGACGGCTAGGAATGCACTCCAGTATCGCTCCCGAATGTGGAAAATCTGTGATCTGTGTATTCGTGGTGACATTCAGTGGCATCGTGCAACGCTCATGGTTCTAACTGCAGGCTCCTGAGCAGACAGTACACTATAGTGCAGGGGGGAGGGAGGCTTCTCTTCCTTGCTCGTCAAGTGGGGGTTTCCCTGTGGAATAATCCGATGTGCTTTTCTCCCATATAACAAGCCCAGCCCGGGGCTCACCCGCCCTGGGCTTCCCATATAACCCGTGGTCAGAAGCAACCGCCCTTTCCCTGAACTCCATCTTGCCTGTACGGTACCCTAAGACCCCGAGTTTGCGTGTGTTGCCTATCTGCCTGCAGGTCTGTAAGCGTCCCACATGAGTGACCTAGTCACGTGCCGGGTCGACGGGCAGAGAGCCTGGCCAGGTGTGAGTTCAGAGTGTCCCTGGTCGCCTGACTTGCTGGATGGTCGACTTTTGCAAAGCGGTTTTGAACACACATGCTCTTTCCGCATTCTGAGAGCACAAAGATCGGCGCTGCGTCGTCCAGTTAGCCACTGAAGGATTTGTGCTTTATGATGTTAAAAATATTGGGGGAATTTTCATTTCCCTGTAGTGTGCACACTTACCAAGGGTCCAACTTACTATTCTAAGAAGAGTAAAAGGCAATAGTCATGATTACCTCGTGGTGCTGCAGCTTGAACTATAATTAAGAAAGATTAATCAGAACGGAATTCTTCACAAAAGCACAACTTCTCCCACAAAATGATTCCCCATTTCCTTTGTGTTGGACGCAAACATCGGTGTTGGTGGCGTTTTCTCCTCTTTCCCTCGCTGCATCTGCGCACCTTGAGCCCGCAGCCTGTGAGGGGACAGACGCTCCCGTGTCTGGGTCCTGCACAGCTGTGTCTGCCCTGCAGAGACGGGTTGGTTCTGAAGTCCGGGGTCCTTCCCACCTAACTAAGCAAAAGGAATCTAAGAAGACGTAGCCTCCTTCCACCCCGGGGGAGGTTCTTGGAGCTGAGGGTTGCCCGAGGGACGCTGGGAAGGAGGAGCGTGAACCGGTGCTGGCTCTCGGTCGCCTCACTGACTCGGTCTCCCTGCTCCTGCCAGAGGGGGGACGCTGCCTGGAGGGCTTGGGCGGACGAGGCGTAAAACACACACTCACTCTCACACATGCACACTCTCACACACATCCAAACACTCGTGCACATACAATCACACTCTCACACTCACTTTTACATGCACACACACACTCACTCTCATATGCACACATACACGTGTTCACACACACATGCACACTCTCACTCACACCCACTCACAGCTACACACTCACATTCACACTGACACCTCACACACACACACACACACACACACCTGCTCACACAGACACACGCTCACACACGCAACCAGGACTACCTTGAAGAAACGTGAGCTTCTTTGATCTCGTGTCGCGATCAAGGGAACTGCAGGTCCCTGGTCCCAGTGACTCCAGGGACCTGCCTCAGCCACACTCAGGTTGGGGGCACACGTTCCCGCTTACACAGGCACCTCCTCTCTGCCCTGCTGTCCGCCAGCCCCTAACTTGCCAATCCCCGCTTCGCTATCCTCCTGAACCGCACCCCGGGCCTGGGCAGCGGCGTGGAGCGGGGCTGCCTTCCGGAAGCTAGCGGGGCCGATGCCTACAGGCGACTGCGCTTGTCCTGACGGCAGGACCTGGCTGTCACGCTGCAGAGCTCCCTCCAAGGGCCGGGTGCCCGGGTCCAAAGTGTGTGGGGCAGAGACCCCGTCTCTGAGGAGGGAGGGAGGGAGGACCCTGGGCAGTCCCCTCACCAGGCTACTTGGCAGCCTGCAGGGCAGCGAGAGCCCCATGCATGTGGCCCAGAGCACGCCGAGGCCAGGGCTTCTGCGACAGTGAAGTGGTCCCGCAGGGCTGGCCGGGCGAGTGCCGCTGTCCATGGTGCTGACACAGCCTCCCGTGACAGCAGGGCCAGAGCACAGCCCTCTGCTGCACAGGAGGGGGAGGCGTGAAGCCATAAAGGATAAATCTCCGCATAGCTTCTGTCTGAAATGAGCAGCTGGGGGCAAGGCTGAAACCGCAGAACATCTTTCTGGGAAAGAAGCAGTTGGAAGGGCCCTGTGGCCTCCGCACCTCGCAGGGTGGGGTGGGAGTTACCAGCATGCCTGAGAAACAAGGAATGGCTTCGAACACCCCCGGAGCAGGGATTGCTCCGGGTTCTATGTTTTGTGTGCACACTCTCTCACTGAAGATTTCACTTCCAACATCTCCACCCTTAAATCAAGTCAGAGAGGGATTTTGGCAACCGCCCCTCACCAAATGATTCAGGAAGGCCACCTACCTAGAATGGAAGTGTGGGCTGTAAAATTCAAGGCAAAGAATCTGTGAAAAATCACGGCATCAATTTGCTTCCACAAGTCCCCAATGTCCCTCCTCTGTCACCCGGCTCTGCCACGTGCTGAGCAAGCTAGGAAGTGTCGGGGAGGTGAATGCAGAGCCAAGACACCCCGACAGGGTGATGGGGAGGGAGCTCACCCAGGAAAGGGAGACTGTGAGTCAGTCGGACCCCTGTGGAACAGGACAAGTGAATTAAAGGGGAGGCCAGTGAGAATGTGAATGGGTGGGCCACGTTCCATTTGTCCTAGGATTTATTTAAAACACTTTACTTATGTTCTGCAAAGCATTGCATCCTGTGTGCACTGGGAATTTAAGGGAAGTACTGAATCCAAGCTTGTGCCTGGGCACCCCAAACCCAGACTTTTATTCCTGGGTGGTTGCTCCAATGCTGTGACATTAGCAAGCATCACGGTATCCAATACCACGAGTCCTGGATCATTGATGAATCCAGTCCTAGCACAACCAGACAAGGTTCTCAGCACCTCAGCCTCTCAAACCCCAAAGGACATGTTTTTACTGACTGTGCTTCTGGTGTTCTACTGTTTTGTTCCTGTGTGTCAGTTGACATATGTGTGCAGTGTGGGGAGGGCAGGGGCTCACGTGTTGGGACTATTCTGCTAAAGCCATGGATGCAGATGCTTCCCCTCACTGCTGAGATGAGATGGTATTATCAGCCTCCCTGAAACTAAACAGAAAAGTTACTTTATCCAAGCACAGTGTCTCCTGGACATTTGTACTGACCCCAGCCTTCACTCCGGGGAAGCTTCCATCGCCCATCCTGTGTCTGAAGTGACAGAGTACAATGTGCCCTTTGGTGGCCACCTACATGCGCACTACATACAATTTCACATCATGGATTTTCCATGGGTTTCATTAGAGTCCAAGGTCCAACTTGAGCTCAGCGGGTGTCTGCCTGGAAAACAGAAAGGAGGTCTTGGTAATAGTAGTAGTTTTTCTAAAGTCAGAATTCAGTTATTAACGATGAGGCTGCAGAGGAAATGTTTTTTTTTCCAAGAGTGTGGCTAACTTAGTCCTGACTTTCATGTATTAATCTACTAATATTATCGACACAATCTCTGATACTTTGCCATCAAGTCAGAAGGTAAGAAACACATCTACCTTAAACTAAAAGGCAACCAAAGGGGACTTGTTCGTAAGCAATTTTTCTCCTTCTTTGTGAAAATGACACTACTCTCTGAGAGGAGTAGAAAGAAAACGGTTGCTTCTGCAGCGAATGTGATGGTCTGATAGTTTGGGCAATTTTACACAGCCTCTGCCAGTTACATGCACAGCTTATAGTGATAATTTTCAAAGAGGAAGATTTGCCATTCAATATGGCAATTCTAACGCCACCTAAGACGTCACAGTTCAGCATTTCCCGTGGCGGGCTGCTCCCGGGGAGAAGATGCTCACAGGAGAGCAGCCACAGAGGCTGTTCTGCTTGGTACACCCCGCATCATGGACCTGTGCGGCCCTGGCAGGTTGCTGCCTGTGCCACCTCTCCTCCAAGTGGCGCGTGTGGTCTCAGCAGAGACCGTCCGGAGACAGAGCCGGAGCTTCAGAGAAGCGGCGCTAACGCGGCCGCGTGTTTTTCGGGATCCTCTTGTCGACGTGGCATCACTGCCACCCGTTCCGGAGAGCCGCTGCTGCGAGGCAAGCAGAAGCTAATTCTTCCATGAATTCCCCAAGAGTCCCTTCTCTGTACACGTGGGGCTAACGCCACCCACAGAGAAACACGTGCATGGGATTTGCAAGACGCAACCAAAGGAAGGGTGTTTTTCTCCAGAGGCAGCTGGAGCCGGGACGTGGGCAGATGTGAGGTTCTCCATGGCTCTAGTGGTTGAGTTCCTTGTACTTATGTCCTGGGGTTTCAGAGCTGAGTCCTCAAGGTCGAGGGAGGGGGAGCAGGGGATTCCAGCAGTTCTTGAGGTTTGCAGAGGTCGGGTGAATCCAAACTCTGTGCCAGGCCCTAAGTGTCCCTGGGGACAGAAAATGAATATGACAAAGTCACTCTTTTCAGAAAGCCTGACAAGGCTGCCATGGACTGATCACAGAAGCGAGTATCTCACTGTGGGACACAAAACATGCAGGAGGTTTGGGGTGGGGGCTCACGGGGCCACAGCACGCCCCAGGGCGGCTTCCAGAGTGTGGGCAGATCTAGGCCAGGACGGAGGGATGGAGAGCATCATGCGATTGCACTTTGAAAGACCCCCTGGAGGGTGTGTGTGCCGATGCCAGCCCCCGAAAAAATCAACCAGACTAACAAAAGATGTACAAGATATATGTGCAGAAAGCTGTGAAACTCTCAAAAAAAGAAATCAAAGGAGATCTAAACAAATGGAGGTATATCCCCTGTGTATAGACTAGACACCTCGATATTTTTAAGATGCCAATTTATCCCAAAGTGATCTATAGATAACACACAGTCTTATTCAAAGCACCAGCAAGTTATTGTGTGGATATTGACAAACTGGCTCTCAGGTTTACCTGGTGCAAAAAGACCCAGACTTGCCAACACGACACTTAAAAAGAACAAAGTTGGAGGGCTGATGGCTCCCGTCAGTAAGGCAGTAATCAAGACAGCGTGACATCGGTGAAATAACAGACACGTACATCAATGGGACAGAGCAGAGAGCCCAGAAATAAACCCACAGAAATACAGCCGGCTAGTTTTAGACAAAGGAGAAAAGGGATTTAATGGGAAAAAGGGACAGTCTTTTCAACAAATGATGCTGGAACAACTGGATGTCAAGGTGACAAAGAACAAAGTCCAGACATAGGCCTTACAACTGTCCCCCAAAATTAACTCGAAATGTATCACAAACCTGAAGATAAAATGTAATACTGTGAAATATATTGAAGATAGCATATAAGAAAGCCTGCATGACCTCAGGCTTTTAAACACAACACCAAAATCATGATCTATGGGTGAAAAAAAAAAAGTGGTAAGTTAGATGTATTAAAATTTTAGAACTCTGTTCCATGAAAGGCACAGTTAAGAGAACAAAAAGGCAAGCCACAGGCGGAGAGGAAGCATTTGCAAAAGGGCTGGTATCCAAAATACGCAAAGAACTCCCAAACTCAACAACAAGGGAACAAACAACCCAATTTTAAAAATGGGCAACAGAGCTAAACAGACACCTCACAAAAGCAGATATACAGATGGCAAATAAAGACATGAAAGGGCGCTCAGCAGCATCTTCTACCAGGGACTTGCACGTTCAAACAAAGAGCCGCCCCTGCAGGCTAATCGGAGTGGTTGGAGTCCCAAACTGGCCGCACCAAGCGCTGACAAGGGCCTCTCGGGCGGCGCTGCTGGGAATGAGAACCACGAGGCTCCTTCAAAGACAGGGGCTGCGTCTCTCACAAGCCACAGGACAGCCGCGCCCCGCTCGGCAGTCACGCTCCAAGGGTGTCTCCAGACGAACTTCAGATGAAACAAAACTCTGAATGTGAATGTTTGTAGCAGCTTGATTCACAACTGCCGCACACTGGCAGCCAGCGAGGCGTGCCTCCATAGGCGTGTGGGCAAGCAAACTGCCACATGCATGCGTGTGTGTGTGTATGTGTGTGTGTGTGTGTCCCTGCTCTGTCAGCTCAGAGGCCTAACAGCGAGCCGCTCCAGGAGCATGACCGCCTGGGTTTCTAGAACCATCTGCAGTGGGAGGAGCCGGTGCTTCCTGGAGAAATGGCCGATTCCAGGGAGCAGGACACACACGTGTCAGCCCGAAAAAGCACCCTGCGTGTCAGAGAGTGAGGACGTGGTGAAAAAGTCCACGGTGACCAGGGCTGCCGACCGGGCGCAGGAGCAAACGGAAGGACCCAAGCCAGCGCTGGGCGGACAAAGGCGTGCTGGTGACGTCCCCCAGTGCACATGAACAGCCACCAGCTCACACGGATGTCAACGACGGCGGATGGTTTCCTGGGGCTGTTGTGACAAATCCCCACCAACTTGGGGGCGTAGAACAAAAAGACATTCATTTTCTCACAGTCCCGAAGTCCAGACATCAACCCCAGCGGCACTGGGCTGAAATCAAAGTGTCGGGAGGGCCGGGCCTCCCCCCCCGGGGGCCTCTCCCGGCTGCGGCCGCTTTCCCGGCTTGTGGCCACTTGTCTGCCACCTCCGAGGCCACAGCTTCTGACCTCTGCTCCGTGCTCCCCGAGATTCATCTTCTGCAGGACCCCTCCCTGGGCTGCCGGCCGCCGCTTTCGTGCAGAATGGGGAGAATGGGGAGGAGGCAGTTACAGTCGATAAACCTGGCGAACGTGGCCTCAGCCGCGTCCGTCACCCGGGCCACGGCCCACAGGTGACATTGTGACGATGGGACGCGCCCCTATGTGCCAGGAGAAAGGTGCTGCTTCGTCTCTGTGATCGTCCCCAAAACGTAACCCCGGCCACACGCAAAATTCCAGCCAAATTCCAGCAGAGCGGCTCACTGAGAACCCCTCGTCAGCACTCCTGGGACCATCGAGGGGTCAGAAACAAGGACAGCCCGAGAAGCTGTCAGCGCCACGAGGAGCCTAAGGAGACGTGACCCCTGGCACAGCAAAAGGGCAAAGCCAGGAAACGGGGTAAACCGTGGACCTGGCGTCACAGTGATTTCCCGCAGTGTGTAGGAAATCTGTGTTCCTTCTTCCCACTTCCCCTTAAATCCGAAACTATTCCAAAAATACTAAGTCGGCCAGAGACGACAGGTACGAAGAGTCCATTCAGGTGTGCATGGCCCAGGCCAGAAAGACACCCGTCTCTGCCCGTCACTCTCAGGTGGGGCAGGGAGCAGGACGCGGCCGCACAAGCTTTCTCTGCTCCCGTGTGCACCGAAATGGCCCAACTCTAGATTTCGCTGTGGGTTCTGGAAAGAAAGGACCTGCTTTCTGCACTGTGCATGCTGCACGGGAGACGCCGCCGTTAAACCGCTGCAACCTCGGCAGCCCGGCCCCGAGCAGATCCAGCAGCTGCTCCCGGCGTGGAGGAAACCGCGGGACCGTCAGCCCGCCTGGCTCCCCCTTACCATCCGACTCAGGGGCGGGTTAACCAACCCCTCGTCTCCTGCACACGGGCCTTGGTCACGCAGAGGATGCCGAGAGGTTAGCGCATGCTCCGAAGTTGGGGGGTCGCCATCCAGCACCTGTTCCAGAGTAGCCCTGTCCTCACTCGCCAGCCAGGGAGCGCTTGGAAATCAGCTGGGAAGCTCTCGGTCCACACCACGCCATGACTGTCCTTCCTTTTCCTCGAGCTCCTGCAGCATCTCTGTGCGGAGGGAAAATCTCCCTGCCAGGCCACAGGGTCCCCATGGGGACAGTGGGAGGAGCGTCTCTTCCCCCCAAGCCCGGGCGCAGCCTCCCACCGGCTGTGGAATCCCTGAAGCCTCCTTTGCTTGTTCTATAAAATGACCTCGTAGAGTCGGTGCAAAAATTAATGTAAGTAACGAACTTAGCACAGATGTGGGCACAGATTAAATCTTCAATGTTTCTTCAATAGTTTAGTGATCTTTGCATGAAAAAGAACCTGAGGCTCGGGTCTAATCCGCTCCCGGAACTGGCGCCGAGAATTCCGTGTAGACAACATGTTCCCGTCGGCTGCACCACGAGCCCACTGTGTTCTCGGGCTCTGAGGACGAGGGTGCTCGTCCTTGGAGTGCTCAGGCTCCCCTTGCCTGTGGGGCCGGCCGGGGACGTGGGGCGTGTTCTGGGCTGACTTGTTCTTTCCTGCATGTAGCTCACAGCGACATCGAGCGTCTCTTTGGGGAGGAGGTGGCGTGTTTGTGTGTATGGCTCTGGGGTGGGAGGCAGGTGGGACAATCCCGTGGGCCATATTGGACCTGGAGCTTTGAACATTCTTTTTCCCGCTGGAACATGACCCAGCGTGCTCACCAGTCCAGAACCTTCCCCTCAGTTGGGCAGCGTGAGGAGGGGGCTCTCTTGCTGCCCAGGGTGACTCTGCTAGACCAGCCTCTGACAGCCCCAGAGCCCTCTGTCCTATGGAGGCGATGCTTAGGTGAAGGACTGAACCCTCCGTCCCTGCTCAGCAATGACCTCTCCGTTCATGCACTGGGCTGTCACTTTTCCAGACGCCTGCGTGTCCTTTCTTAAAAGCACAGAGATGACCAGGTCCCGGCTAACAGAGGTCTGGGGTGATGAGCCAGGTGCCCCCTTGCCGGGACGGGGTCGGGGGGACCACAGAGGTGTCACTCGGCCGCCCTGCTGCGTGGAGTCAGTGCCGCGTCTCAGCTGCGGCAGCGCGCCCGGGAGGGTGGGCTCTGGCTGGGGGCCAAAGACCAAGCTATGGTTCCTCAAACGCCCCCCGAGTCTGGGCCCAAGGAGCTGCCACCTGAGCTCGAAACGGGAAAAGGATGATGTTGAATACGGCGAAAGCATCAGGAAGGCAGAGGAACGGGTTCCACATGTGAGAGGAATAAAATAAATCCTGACACCTTGATGAAACGCCCGGGTGGTTGAGAGATACAGTATTTTTATGGAGCTGCAGGTACATTGTAATTGATCAAAAAAGCTCTTTGAGCACGGGATGCTTTCGGGTCCAGGGCTGATCCGGACCATAAATCGCACTGATTGTGCCTTCAGCCCGCGCGCCCGACTCGGGAGGGTGTCGGGGAAGTTTGTGATGGATCTGCTTGTTTCCCTCGGGTCTCTACAGAAGCCAGGGGGACGGCCGCCGTGCCCGGTGTGTGATCCACGCATCACATCCGGGGGTCCCAGGCCAGCTCCCGAGGCCACCGTGGCCCTCAGGGTGATGACGGGGTCCTGGGGGGAGCCGCCTGGGCGGGGGGCTCTCCGGGGAGCACAGGGCCTGTGGGTCCCTGCTGCCCCGCTCCCTCCTCGGCTCAGAGCTCAGACAGGTCCCGATCAGGAATCTTCCACGAGGATTCTCATCCTGCAGTCGGCAGATGGTTCTTCCACGAGGACCACCCACCCACGGCACAGACCACGAAGGTGGCTCGTGGTCTCGCCGTACCAGGACCCCTCTTTCAATCCGGCATCTTGGGAGGCCGGCGAGGTGCCGTGGGCAGACCCAGCTCTGGCCGCTTAGGAAGGCTTGTCCTTGATGCCAGCCCTCACCGACCCCAGCCCGTGTCAGGGAGGGAGAGTTTTCAAGAAGGTTCCGTGATGAACTACCGCCCCATATCACTGTCACCACCGCCAAGCCCTAACTAGAGAGCCGTTGTCACTCCTCAGGGCGCTGTGACAGCCCACACTGGGATAGCTTTTAATGCCTAGCGTTTCTGAAATACCTTCGTAGGACTTTGTGATGCTTTAGAATCCACATCGCTAATTAATCTGTCTGACTTGAAGACATTTCCAACCATTCTCGACGTGAAACCTGAAGTCCCGTTGTCACCCCGCGAACATGCAGCTGCCGTGTTCACGAAACTTGCAATTAATCAGCTCACTCGTTGGTTCGACACCTGCGGTGTGGGCACTGCAAGGTGCCAGGTGCGGCCCCAGAGACCCGGGGGTGGAGAACGAGGCGGACTGGGTCTGAGCCTCCACGCGGTCCCTGCTAGTGGGGGAGACCCAGCTGTGCCAGAATATAAATAAATGCATGCACCCCATTCACAAAAGCGGGTGCACAGCCTCAATCTTCTGAAGCAGCCGATCAGCAGTAGCAACGAGGAAGAGGAGACGAGGAAACAAGCCATGCGTGAGGGACAGGCAGAGGACAGGATGGGGCTTGTACGTAAAGGAAGGAGCCTGAAGTAGCTATTTGGCACCAAGGAAAAGTAAACATAGGCTCCTTGGGAGGTTTCGGATTGAAACGCAAAGAAGAGATCCATTGCAACTCACCCCGAGCCTGCTTTACCCAAGGTCACCTGGAGGCTGGAATAAAACGAGGCCGCGCCAGGATGCCCCGGTGCCTTCAGTGGGGAGAAACAGAGGCACGGGCTGGAGGTTTGCTCGTCACCGTGGCCCAAGTCCCCTCACTGGAGTGTCCGGTGGTGACGGGGAGAGGAGGCTTCAGCCCGTTACGGCAGAAAGCAAGGCGGTGAGGCGCAGGGACTCTGACAGAGGAACCTCGGGAAGAGAGAGTCGCGCAGACCCTCCTGAGGTCCAGCAAGTCTGAAAGGGTGGATGACAGAAACACGCCTCCGCAGAGTGACTGGTTTTAGTCAGGTCAGACTGCGCAGCAACTCGTGCACCAGGGTGCTGTCAAAACCTGTAAGTGCTCGGGTAGAAACGGGGAGGACTGGACTGGGGTGTGGCCCTGCACAGGCAGGATGGCCGGAGCTCAGCCCCGTAAGGGAGAGAAGGAGGGAGTCCCGGAGGCCGGCTCCCATCCCGCAGTCAGGGTGACTGGCTGAGGCCATACCCTTTAAGGGGCCACGAGCTGCTGGAGAGAGACTTTGCTGAACTACTGTGTTTCCCCGAAAATAAGACCTACCCATACAATAAGCCCTCACAGGATTTCTAAGCATTTGCACAATATGAGCCCTACCCCGAAAATAAGACCTCCCCATACAATAAGCCCTAGCAGAATTTCTAAGCATTTGCACAATAGAAGCTCTATCCCAAAAATAAGGCCTACCCATAAAATAAGCCCTAGCAGGATTTCTAAGCATTTGCACAATAGAAGCCCCACCCCGAAAATAAGCCCTAGTGACGGGTGTGGCTACACAGCCTCTGCACAACCCATGCATGTCGTCGAGGAGCTGGTAAAGAATTCGAGCAGCCCTTCTCACCCGCCCCGTGAGAGCTCTATTGCTTGACATGAGAGATTGGGGTGAATGGTTCTAAAGGAAATAGAGTCACAAGAAATCCAGGATGGCATTCGGGGTTTGGAGAGTTATGATGATGTTCCAGAAGAAGACGACTTAACTCAATTTGAATAAATGTAGACGGTTGTACCGTACTTTAAAAAAATAACACATCCCCTGAAAATAAGCCCTAGGGTGTCTTCTTGAGGAAAAGTAAATATAAGACCCTATCTTATTTTTGGGGAAACATGGTAGCTCTACCCAATAACTAGAGGGGAAAAACCAAACAAGTAAACAACCAGAATAACAAGCCCTAAGGCAGGAGGAGGGAAATCAGTATCTTAAGTTGCTATAATGTATTTTTTAATGTCTAGTTTTTCCACAATGCAAAAATAAGAGACATACAAAGAAACTGAAAAGCCTGACACATACACGGAGAGAGAAACAGGCCATCAAAGCTGCCTTTGCCACGTTTGGAATTAGCAAAAAAAAAGCCAAGCAGCTGTTACAAATAGGTTAAAAGAACTAAGAAAAGGAGCAATACTGAAAGAAATATAGGAAGCCATGAGAACAACCTCTTATCAAATAGAGAATATTGATAGATATATTATTATATATATAACTTACATATAAAATATGTGAAATATATATATACATACATATATATATATATATATATATAATTTTTGGAGTTGAAAAATACTGTATCCAAAATAAAATTTTGCCAGAAGGGCTCAAGAGTAGATTTGAGCCAGCAAAAGAGAAAAACAGAAAACCTGCAGGTAGATTGATAAAGATTATGTAGTTGAAAGAACAGGAAGAAAAAAGAATAAATAAAAATTTAAAAAAACCGAAACCTCAGGAAGTTCCGGGCGCTGCTGAGGGTGCCAGCCTACAGAGCGAGCATAGCAGAAGGGGAAGACGGAGACAAAGGAAGAAAAAAAAATCCAAAGAAATAATGGCTTAAAACATCCCAACTTTGAAGAAAAACTAAATTACACATTTAAGGAGCTTGGTGGAAAATCAGTGGGATAAACACAGATATTCACACCTCAACACAGCAAGGTCAAAACGCTAAAGGAGAGAAGAAAAAATCTTGAAAACACCAAGGGAAAAAAGTCTCGGCGTGTTCAGGAGCCCAGCAGGTAACAGGTGACCCCCCCCCCCCCCCGTGAGAAGCCAGGCCCGGGGGTCAGGGGCGTGATGTGTGCAAAGTGCAGGAAGAAAAACTGTTAACCGGGAATCTAAGTAAGAAAACAACACAGGAGTACAGTTGAAACTAATGAAAACGTTTGCAGTGTTACTCTAGAGAATGTTCACCTGGTGCAAAAGCAAGCAGAGAAGGACGGTCAGAGAAACAAAGACGGGACACATGGTGACAGCGAGTGCAGGCACAACTCCAGCTGTGCGGTGACAGCGTGCCTGTGTTTGGAGGAGGCAGTCCACCCCAAGGATGACGATTATTAGACTAAAGAAAGAAACAAGATCCAGTAGATCCTGCCGACAAGGCAGGAGAAACATTTTACAAAGATATGAATCGATGAAAAGCAAAAGTAAAGGCATCGCTTGCAAAATAGCACCTATAAGAGAACCGATCAGATAACATCAGAACAAAACAGTTTTTAGAACCAAAAATATTGCTTAACACGAGGAAGGAGCTGGGCTCGGTGGTTCGCACCTGTAACCCTAGCACTCTGGGGGGAGGTGGGAGGATCGCTCAAGGTCAGGAGTTCAAAACCAGCCTGAGCAAGAGTGAGACCCCGTCTCTATTAAAGATAGAAAGAAATTAGCTGGACAACTAGAAATATATAGAGAAAATTAGCCAAGCATGGTGGCTCATGCCTGTAGTCCCAGCTACTCGGGAGGCTGAGGCAGGAGGATGGCTTGAGCCCAGGAGTTTGAGGTTGCTGTGAGCTAGGCTGATGCCACGGCACTCTCATCTGGGTGACAGAGTGAGACTCTGTCTCAAAAAAGAAAAAAAAAAAAAACACGAGGAAGGACACAGACACATATGCATCAGAGGAGCCCCAAACACGTGAAGCACGGCAGGGAGAAACATTCGATTTGACAGAAGCAAGCGGGAGACGTCAGTGCCCCTTCCCCGTGTGGCTACAAGGGCACAGAAGGATAGCAGGATGTGAAACGGTTGAACTACGCAGGACACCGCGGGACCTGGCAGATCCCGGCAGCCTCCACCCACCCACGGCTACCCGCACCTCTGCCCCGGCCCACGTGGCAAGTCCCGCAGGGCGGAACATACGCTGGGGCAGAAGAAAGCCTCAGTAAACTCACACGGAATGAAATCATACAAAGTATTTTTCCAACTACAACAGAATTAAACTAAAAATCAATAAGAGAAGAAAATTTGTAAATCTACAAATGGACGAAAATTAAGCCGCAGACTTCTAAATAACCAGCGGATCAATGAGAAAAACCCACAAGAGAAATTAGAAGACGTTTGGGAGGAATAAAGATGAAAACACAGCGAGCCAGGACTTGTGAGGTGCCGCCAAAGTGGGGCTTAAAGGAAAACATGTGGATTTAAACTTCTATTTCGGTAAATAAAAAAAAAAAATCTCACCTAATCTGACATAGGAAATCAGAAGAAAGCAAGCTAGCAAAACCTAAAGCAAGTGGAAACGGCAGGCGTAATAAAGATTAGAAGAGAAATAAATAAAACAGGGAATAGAAAAATAGAGAAAATAAACAATACGGAAACTGGTTCTTTGAAAAGATGAACAATATCGGAAAACTTTTCATTAGACTAAGAAAAAAAGAAAGACTCAGATTAATAAAGTCAGGGATAAAATAGAAGACATCACCAAAGACACTACAGAAATGAGAGTGGTTATATGGGAATAATACGCCGGCACATTAGATAACTTGGACGAAACGGAAACATTTCCTAGAAAGACGCAAAACGCCCAAGCTGAATCAAAAAGGAGCAAGAAATCTGAACAGACCTGAAACAAATAAGAGGGAACGTCTTGAAGGGAAGCCCAGGGCCATGTGGCTTTGCCAGCAAATCCTAGCAATGTTTAAAGAACTAGTAACAAGTCTTCACAAACCGTTCCAACATTTGAGGCGGAAAGACCAGCTCCCACTGCATTCCCTAAGCGGGTGTTGCTCTGCCCCGAAGCCACAGGCCTCAGAAGGAAAGACTCGGATTTCCCGTGTCCGTGGACAGAGTGCACCTGCCAATCTAGCTTGGGGCTGTCACCAACATGGCATGCGGAGCGAGCGTAAGCCCAGGTGACAGGGCTGGGCGCCCCACCGGGGTTCGCCCTGACCCAGGAGCCGCGGGAACGGGGTCCAGGCCCCCATTAGACTGGAAGGACACAGCAGCTGGGGTCCCTGGCAGTTCACCGTCCCCAGTGGGGGGTCTTGTCCCGGGTTTCACTTCCCCATGTGGAGGGAACCTCAGGGTCTCTGGGTCTGGTGGTCAGGGGCCATGGAGGACAGCCACGGAGCCGGACAGGTGGGCCACAGGGGGGGGCGGGGCATAAGGTGGCACCTGGGGGAGGCGGCAGGCCCGGCGCCTCAGCAAGGGGGGCAGAAGCCGCCACAGCATGGGGAGGAAGGTCAGGGCGTGGGCAGGAAAGTCGGGAAGTGGGGAGGAAGGTAGGGAAGTGGGGAGGAAGGTCAGGGCGTGGGCAGGAAAGTCGGGAAGTGGGGAGGAAGGTCATGGCGTGGGGAGGAAGGTAGGGAAGTGGGGAGGAAGGTCGGGAAGTGGGGAGGAAGGTCGGGAAGTGGGGAGGAAGGTCGGGAAGTGGGGAGGAAGGTCAGGGTGTGGGCAGGAAGGTAGGGAAGTGGGGAGGAAGGTCGGGAAGTGGGGAGGAAGGTCGGGAAGTGGGGAGGAAGGTCGGGAAGTGGGGAGGAAGGTCGGGAAGTGGGGAGGAAGGTCATGGCGTGGGGAGGAAGGTAGGGAAGTGGGGAGGAAGGTCGGGAAGTGGGGAGGAAGGTCGGGAAGTGGGGAGGAAGGTAGGGAAGTGGGGAGGAAGGTCGGGAAGTGGGGAGGAAGGTCGGGAAGTGGGGAGGAAGGTCAGGGTGTGGGCAGGAAGGTAGGGAAGTGGGGAGGAAGGTCGGGAAGTGGGGAGGAAGGTCGGGAAGTGGGGAGGAAGGTTGGGAAGTTGGGAGGAAGGTCAGGGCGTGGGGAGGAAGGTCAGGGTGTGGGCAGGAAGGTAGGGAAGTGGGGAGGAAGGTCGGGAAGTGGGGAGGAAGGTCGGGAAGTGGGGAGGAAGGTTGGGAAGTGGGGAGGAAGGTCAGGGCGTGGGCAGGAAGGTAGGGAAGTGGGGAGGAAGGTCGGGAAGTGGGGAGGAAGGTTGGGAAGTTGGGAGGAAGGTCAGGGCGTGGGGAGGAAGGTCAGGGTGTGGGCAGGAAGGTAGGGAAGTGGGGAGGAAGGTTGGGAAGTGGGGAGGAAGGTCAGGGCGTTGGGAGGAAGGTCAGGGCGTGGGCAGGAAGGTCGGGAAGTGGGGAGGAAAGTCGGGAAGTGGGGAGGAAGGTCGGGAAGTGGGGAGGAAGGTTGGGAAGTTGGGAGGAAGGTCAGGGCGTGGGGAGGAAGGTCAGGGTGTGGGCAGGAAGGTAGGGAAGTGGGGAGGAAGGTCGGGAAGTGGGGAGGAAGGTCAGGAAGTGGGGAGGAAGGTCGGGAAGTGGGGAGGAAGGTTGGGAAGTGGGGAAGAAAGTTGGGGTGCAGCCAGGGGCAGGCGGGCCGGGGAGGAGGGAGCTGCCGGCACTGGGGACGGAGCAGGAGCACCCCCTCACCATCCCCCACCCTCCCTTGCTCTTTGGTGCCCCCCCACTCCGTCTACAGGGGCCGTCTGCTGGCAAAGGGCCCGGCCTCGCTGTGGCCTCTGCAGGTGAGGCCGTGTGCAGAGAGGCGGCCTGCGGACAGACGGCCCCTGGAGCTGGTTTCTCTGGGGCCGGGGTCCCCCAGGCCGTGAGCCCGTGGTGCAGCCCAGCACAGACTGGGTGGAGAGAAAGAGCCGGAAGGAGCTGGCGCCACAGGAGCCTGGTCACAGCTGGGCATGCTTCCGGAGGGCAGGGCGAGCCGGTCCCCTAGCGGATGATTTCTGCCCCTGATTTCTAGCATTTTATTTTGAGACTCTGAAAAGGGCTAATAAAATTCCTCCAGCTTGAGGCTAAAATGCTTACAATAGTCCAGAAGGACTCGGCAGCATCAAGACGAGAAATAAAAGCCTAGAGCCTGGCTTAAAGGCACGTGAAGACTTGAGGGCAGAGCTCTGCACCCAGCCCCGTCAGCTGCCTCCATCACCGCAGGCCAGCTCTGCGGCCAGGGCGGACTCTCAGCCAGGGGCGGGTTTTGGGGGGCTTGGAACCTCCCAGCTGGGACCCCCCCTGAGGCCTCAGCATTTCTCTAAGCCCCCCGACCCCCCGCCCCTGGAGGAGGAGCTGTGTCCCTGGGGCCTGGGGTCCCGAGGGTCTGCCACCCTCCCTCGGTGTGGGTTCCCCGAGGGCAGGTTTCCTGCCTGAGACGCCCCCCAGCCGGAGTCCAGCGAGGCGGGCAGACAATCGGCCCGTGATTGACAGCGGCCATCGCTTAAGACAACGATGGGTTTAATGGCGTCATTGTGCTCTGTGAAATGCTTTAAAAGCTTCTTCAGCAGACAAATGTCCCCCTCACTTAATTGCTTAAAAGATCGGAGACGGCCAACACCTCTGTGGTTGCCTTCGCGGTGACACGGAGCAATCTGCAACCCGATGGCTTTGACGCAGTGTCAGAGGAAAACAGCCATCAGGGCGGCCACGTCGAAGCCGGCTCTCTTTGCGCGGCGGGCTGTAGTCCCTCGGGGGCTGGCCGGGCAGCGGCCAACTCCGGCGTCCACGAATCCCGGAATTCCCACCGCAGACCAGAGCGCCCGGGCCACGGCACGCTCGGGACGTGAACGTCCTGCTGGACGTCAGCTGCCACAGCGTCACCTCCTGTGCGTCCCGGGTTCGGGGTCGGGAAAGGCGTCAGCGGCCCCCGAGGGGAACCGAGCCCCGGAAGATGAAACCCAGAGTCAGGTCGGAGAGGGGAGGCCCGGGGTTGGAACGAATATCTGGACTGAGGGCTGTGGACACTCACGCTTCCCTGGGGCCGGGACTTGGATCAAGGTAGTTTTCGGTAGGCGAAAGGACAATAAAAGCCACAGGCGCCGTGCACCTGTGACGTCCCGGTGGAGGGGGTTGGGTCCGGGCTCCCTCCCACTCCCCGTAATCACAAAACCGTTGTCCTCCACGCTGCACCGTTTTCTATTACATTTTCAAAGCTGTTGCCAGTGTAGAGAAATGGCAAAAATATTAAAATGTCCATTATTTTTTCTTTTCTATTTTATTTTTTTATTTTAGCATACCATAGGGGTGCAAGTGTTAAGGTTATGTACATCGCCCATGTCCCCCTCCGCCCTCGAGTCAGAGCTTCAAGCGTGTCCATCCCCCAAATGTTGCACATCTCACTCGTTGTGTTTGTATAGACCCGTCCCCTCCTCCCCCCTCCCACCCGCCCGACACCCGATAAATGTCACTCCTATATGTCCACTGAGGTGCCGATCCGTTAATACCAGTTTGCTGGTGAGCACATGTGGTGCTGGTTTTTCCATTCTTGAGATACTTCACTCAGTAGAATGGGCTCCAGCTCCATCCAGGAAAATGTCCGTTTTTCAAACCGTGTGCGTCTCCCCCTGTCATGCAAAGCTCCTGTTGCCTGAGGAGTGGTGCTGAGATTAGACCCGGCGAGGGGGCTCTGCGCAGAGATGCCAGGGAACTGCGGAGGAGGGTTTGCCCGGGCGCCCTGGGCCTCCCCGCAAAGGCCTGGGCGTCCGCTCAGGGGCCACTGCGCCGGTTCTCTGAGTGGCTCCCCAAGAAGCTTCTAGGATCTGCCTTGGCTCCTGACGACGCCCCGGGCATGCGGAGACCCACCGTGGAGGTAACACATGGCTTCCCGCCTTCTCGCTGCTCTGCCAGGCCGGGGAGCCCCAGCAGCTCCGGAGGCGGACGTGTGGGTGCCTCCTGCCTCACCCGCAAATGCGCGCCGCACACCAGGGACGCCCTGCGGCGGCCGCTGTGCGCTTCTTGCCGAGAGAAAACACTCAAGGAGCCTAAAGAAGCTGAAAGAAAGAGGGAACGAGTCACCCTCCGGGCAGTCACCTACAGAGGTCTGTCTGAGCTCGGTGCCCCCGAAGACCCGGCGATGTCCTCCCAGAGCAGCCCGGGCGCCGGTTCTGATGCAGCCCCACAGCCGGCTCGCCCCCGGCCCAGAGCCGAGTTTCTGCCCCGTCCCCTCAGCTCCTGCGGGGCCACCCCGACCTGCGGAACTGGATCTGCAGCTTCCCCGGATCCACTGGTGACAGACAGCCTGCGGTCCCTCCCAGGGCAGAGTGCAGAGCTGCCCGTGTGCGGCTGGCCACGCTCACGTTCATGGGACACACCTCCGTGTTTGTGGCCAGGTGCGACCACTGGCAGGTGTCACCACACAGACGTGTAAAGACAGGACTGCGTCAGAGCTGGCGGGGCGGAGGCTGAAGGCCTCCCATCCCGGCCTCTGGGCTGAGACGGAGCCTAAGCGTCGCGTCTGAGCGTGCGACCTTCTAAGCCCAGAGCGTGGGCGGGCGCACCAGGGTCTGAGCGTGTGGCTGCGGCTTTGTTCCGCTTTATTTGTTCGTTCTCTGGATAATGGCTTCTCAAAGTAAATCCAGCAGCAGCAAATGATATCTCTGGGTTTCTTTTGAGACACGGAAAATGAGTTAGAGCTTGCGTGTCTTTCACAGTCCTGAGATGACAGTGGCCGCAGTGATAAGCGTGCATTTATCCGGATCCCGGGGTCTGAGAGGCAAACCTGGCGTCTGAGGCCGTGAGTCTGTTACGGTGCAACTGTGCCTCACGATCAGATAAAGTCGAACTTGGGGAGTTCAAATGACACCAAGCATTTTGAAAGAAGACTTTTGCAAACAAAAATATTTGGCAAGAGCAAATGGAGGAGGTGCTGTTCGCCTGGCTCGAGCACTATTCCTTTGGAGAGCATTTGGGGTGTTTTTATTTTTTGTATCCCTTCTATAATGGCTTTATGAAATAAGTCAGTGATGTAGGAATACTCAAAATGATGGAAATTCCCACAGACTTGTGTGTGCATACATGTGAGAGAGGGCTGCCCAGGGCAGCTGCACAGCATGGGCACCGCACCACACCAAATCTACGTGAGTGGCACTTTCTGGAGTTGTGTGCTATTGAGATCCTAAGGAAGCATTATCACTTTTCTCTGGAATCACATAGTTTCCTCTAAATTTCCATCTGGCTGGGTTAATAAGGAATTTAACCTCAGCCATTCTTGGGGATCCATGGGGTAAAGTTCTAAAAGACACCGTCTTGGTCTGTTTGTGTTGCTATAACAGAATACTTTAGACTGGGCAATTTACAAATGACAGACGTGTATTTCCTCACAGTTCCGGAGGCTGACGTACAAGGTCAGGGTGCCCGCAGATTCCGTGTCTGGTAGGGGCCAGCCTTCTACTTCCTGAAGGCTCTTTGTTGCTGCCCCCTCCCGGGTGGACGGGTCAAACTCTGCTCTCACCTGGCGGGAGGGCACGGAAGGGATGAACTCACTGCCTCAAACTCGTGCATAGGGGGCCTGACCCCAGGCATGAGGGCAGAGCGCCCATGACCTAATCACCTCCCGAAGGTCCCAGCTCTTGATACTGTTGCATTGAGGGTTAAGTTTCCGCACAAATTTCGGAGGGACACAAACATTCGAGCCGCAGCAGATGTCGGCTCCAGGGTGGTGGGAAGGTTCTTGCAGCCAGCTGTGAGCAATCGCTGGGGACACTCCAGGACACCCCTCCAGGACGCCCCTGCCCCACCCCACGTGGCTCCTTAAGGGGTTGAGATCAGGAACCTTCGATGAGTGAGGGGCAAGGTGACCACTCTCCTCTGTGCTCTTGCCTTCTCCCGGGGGTCTGTGAACCCACAGACACGTCTGTAACTTGAGTCCACCCTGCACACCCGCCCCACACACCAGTGCTGTGTGCACAGCTGTGCAGCTCTCTAGCCGACGAGAGGTTGTCTACGCAGCAGCTCGGCCTCCGTCTCCAAGCCTTGCTCCCGCGCTCGCTGCCCCGCGCCTGGGCTGCTGCGGAACCAGCCCCCTCCCTGCACGCTGAGGGCGTCCCACACGCTCACATGCACACAGATGTCCCCTGCTTGTCCGTGGCCAGAACCTCGGCCAATGCCCTCCCGGAGAAGGCCCCGCTGTGCTGGGCTGCTCAGGAATTCTCCGGAAGGCAGTGGGATGGACGGAGCGGAGGGCGTGAGAACAAGGGGTCTTCGTGGGTAGGCCCAGGGCAAAGGGGCTGGGCTGGGCTGGCGAGTTTGTTGGCTTAATACATTTTCAAAGGTACCTCAGTAAAACCACCCACTAGGCTGTTGTCATCGAGGAGATAGAAAGAGGTTCTTGCCCTGCATCGTGTTCGCAGATACTTGTCGAGTCCGTCTGTTGGACGGCTTGTAGTCTCACGCCAGGCACAGCGGGTCCTGGAAGAAAGTTGTTTCACTCGACAGTGTTTTGTTATAACAGCGATGAGGAAGAAAATGTATTCCCAACGGGGTCGGGTCCGTGTGGCTCTGGCTCGTCCTTCCCTGGCCGTGTGGGTTTTCTTCAGGAACTCGGGTTTCCTCCCCATCCCAAAGCTCTACACAGAACTGGCGTGTCTGCGCGGTCCCGGCGTGAGCGTGGGGGAGGGGAGAGTGCACCTGCCACGGACCCGCGCCCTGCCCCGGCTCCTTCCCACCTGCGCCCTGAGCGGGGACCGCTGAGCACACGCCTCTAACTGGCTTCAGTTGATCTCCCCACGTGCCTGCCCAGCTCATGGTCAATGCTAGAAGTGCTTTGGTTTTTATTTAGAGGCGTGGTGACATTTTTTGTGACCGGAAATACGCCCCAGGAAATGAACCCTGTTTCTGCGAACCAGCCCATGAGAGGGTCGGTTTTCTCCTATCGAAGTCTCGGTTTCCAGGAACCGACCAGGTGACGACGTGAGAATGTCCCGCAGCCCCACGAGGGAACAGGTCCTCCCGGGCCACCGAGGGAAGGAAGAGAGCAGGAAGGAAAGAGCGGACGGCGTCGCCCTGGCGCCGGGCTGCCCGGACTCGGTGGGGACGCTCTGTCGGGGCGCAGACACCTGTCCCCGGGGGACGCAGAGTCCGGCTCGGGGTTTCCAGCCCAGCTGCGCGCTCACGGCTTCTCTGCGCGCTGCGCCTCTCCTGGCGGTGAGCTAGACTCGCTAAAACGATGCACCTTTTTGTAGAAAGCAGATCACGGGCTTCACCACCAGGCGCTTTACCTTCGGCGTGCTCCGGCCTGGCCCAGACTCCCCGGGCAGCACCGCCGGACTTCGCACGCTGGCGAGTGACCGGGTCTCTTGTGACGCTGCCTGCAGGTCCCTTTGGTGCATTTAGGGCTGCTGGTGTTGTTTCCCCCCATAAATAGGTGATTAAAAAAAA
The DNA here is from genome assembly GCF_040939455.1 of Microcebus murinus. NCBI lineage: Eukaryota > Metazoa > Chordata > Mammalia > Primates > Cheirogaleidae > Microcebus > Microcebus murinus. Next base: position 1,792,536 of record NC_134117.1, read on the forward strand.
AAACAAAACTTGTGTCAAATCAAAAGCTGTAAGACAAACAAGTAATTTCGAGAATCTATGGAAACTTTGGTTTATGTTTACCGAGAATAAAGGCTCCTAGCCCGGAGATGAGCTGCAGGTTGGTTCTGCATAAGCCAATAATTTTTTTCCAGCAAATTGGTTCTTGATGCTAAGCACCTGCACATGCAGTATCAACCACCTTCCCTCGAGTTATTTCCCCGCCGCCTGATCAGTGCTCCCCCGACAGGCCTCCATCAATCACACGGTTGCAGCTTGTCACCGAGGACCCCACGCTCTCCCCAGGACACGTGCAAACCCAGAGGTTGGCGGTGGGCTTCGAAACCCATCCGGGAACAATTCAGTCTTGCAAAGATCTTTTTCTATCTAAAGCGGGGTCGTATTCCTGGTCCTGGCATGCTATGTACTGTGCAATCCTTATCCTGAGTTGATTTTAAAAATAATTCTCTTGCTGGAAAACACAAGGCAACCTTTCGCATTGCCTGTGTGCAGCTTGCATAGGAAAGGAAGTTAAGGGTTTGTCAGGCCTCTGTGGCGCGTTCGCCTTGCACGGGTGGCTCTGTCGGGACGCACCGTCGAGGCCAGGCACAGCAGAAAGCTGCGTGTTCGGTGCGTTCCTGCAGCACCCGCAGTGGAATCCGGGCAGCATCTATCACCACGAGCACTGATATCTGTGCAGAGAAACGCATGAATATTTACACGAAGAGGAATGAATTAAGTTTATAGATGGCTCTGCATCAGATCAGAACAGGCTTGGCTGCCAAATGAGTTTTTGGTCATGCAGAAGGGAAAAAAAATTAGGTTTTGGGATGTTGGCATTGCAGATAGGGGCCCGTGGGTCCCAGCCCTCCATCTGGAGCAAAGGGAAGACCAGCCTGCTTCTCTCCTGTCGTGCCAGGTAGAAACCGCCCCAGGCGTCCCTGCTGGAGTCTGAACTGTCACCCCAATACGGCATTGAGGTGCAGCCCGGGGGGGTCCCGGGATGCAGACCCATGACGTGGAAGCCCTGGGGGTCCGGGGCCCTGGCTGGCAGCCACGCCAGCTGCAGAGGGAAACCCAGACCGAAGACGGTAGCCCCATCAGAAGGCGGGAATGGCATGGCAGGTGAGGCGCAGAGACCTCCCCTGGGGGAAGGAGGAGCCGCCAGGGACATGAGGACAGTGGAGCCAGGGCAGGGCCCGTGTAACAGCATCCTCAGTCGCCCCCATTGTCTGACCCGCGATTCTGTCTGCGGTTCCCCTTTGGGAGCTACCGATAGCTCCACGGACCAGACCGAGATGGAAAATGCCGGAGGGTCCCAGGGTCATGCTCAGTGTGTCCTTTATTAGCAATTTGTCTCCTTTATTCCCCTCTCTCTTCATTTGCTCCTTCACCCACAAATGCATCTTCTCTGCTGTGACACCTTTGCCTGCCCCTTGCGTGACGCTCCAAGCAGAAGGCAGCCCTCTCCAGCACCCTGAGGCCTCTCCGACCCAACACGTGGACGTCGGCACAGGTGAGGGAGGAAGGAGAATAGAGCGGCTTCCATCCCCTTCTTTTGGCCAAGCAGCATTTCTCGTGCACATTCCTGATCACTCTTTGTTCTCCGTGTGGAAGAGCTGAGATTGACACAGGGAGGGGGAAAGCAGAGAGCCTGGGCGGAGCGCTCTGTTGGCTGCGTCTCCTTTTGGGGCACGTGAGATATGGTTTTTAATTTAGCCCTACCATTTCTGCAGAAACCAGAACATGCCAATATTTACTTGGTTCTTAATACCACCAGACATCTGTCCAGTTTAAGAACCAAGCTACAAAAGTGTCACTTTATGTAAACACAACCATTCTTCAGCTAGAGAACAGCTTTAAAAGAAAAATCCGAAATGCTAGAAAAAAAAGAGAGAGAGACTTTATTTAATCAGTGGCAGATATGAGAAGTAATATTTTGGGGCTGGAATACTCATAAGTAGAAACTAAGTTTACACAGAGCAGCAATACTTTTTATTGCCGATAGTTTGGTTTTCTGCAAAAGTTATGATGACTTAGCTGAAATTGGTTTGGGGATGTTTTAGGTTGATAAAATCTGCACTTCCCACTTCCACAGCCTGATGCAAACCATGTCAGCAAGCTAACCTTTCCCTCAGTTCCTCAGGTGACAGTATTGATTGCAGGTCATTTTTCTAAAGGCTCCTGAACTTTGACAACTTCTGCAAGATGTCTGGGGACGTGGGCAAATTGAATGCATTTATCACAGACCCAAGAAAAAAAAAACACAGCTTCTTCCTGTCCACGATGCTGTGTCTGCACGTTCCCCTGCTAGCCAGTCGCTGGGAGACCAGGTGTGAAACCCATAGGTGTGTGCACATGCATGCACACGCACTTCAGGTCACAAGAAAGAGCTTGCTGGCCCAGCAAGGTCACTGGTTGGTGCCTGTGTGGGGTGAAGGTTGCAGGTGGCACCAGACTCAGGGTGCCTGTCGTGACGACCCAGAGACACATCAATCTGGAAAAGGCAACACCAAGCCAGCCGCCCTCACCACCCACTTTCGGCATGCTGGAGCTCATTCACCCATTCTCTTATTGTCAATAGACTTTTTATTTTAGGATAATTTCAGATTCATGCACAAGTTGTGAGAACCACGCAGAGAGCGCTGGCGGGCTGTGGGGAGCAGGGAGCGCACGCTGGCTGCCGCGGCAGGAGACCCTGGTCTGCGCCCTATCTGGGAGGTGCCGGGCCAGCGGGGCCTGGGGCTGTGGCCCGGGCTGTCCCGTCAGAATGAGGAGAAGCTGCCGTGGCCGGGGCTGGGGGGCGGGGGGGAGGGGCCACGATTTGCAGGACAGTTTCTCACTTCGGGAGAGAGCAGCTCATACCCGGCCAGGGAGACCTCACGTCAGAACACAGGTCCACGTGCACAGGCCAAGAGGAGGGCGGGACCTCCGGGGCCACCCATGTCTTCAGCAGCCCAGGGGGTGGGCTGTGACGGGTTGACAGCAGCAGGGAGAGAAGTGCTTGGAGGAGCAGCTGCAGACCGCCCTGGCAGTCCCCTCCCTGCCCGGCCGCCCCAACCCCCAGGCTGGCTGTGGCCCTGGGGAATTGCCCGCCCCCACCCGGAGCAGTTCTGCAGGCAGGTGCCCCCGGCAGGAGCCTCTGCACCCCGCACCTGGCCTGGCCAGGATTAGCAGCAGCAGCAGCAGCAGCAGATATCACGCATGTGACCCAGTGGTCACCCACACAGGTGTCTCCAGCCTCAAGGGTGCTTTGCCCACTGCTTAGACACGCTGGTCAACGCCGCCTCGTGCACGGGGATGGACGCCGGCCGCCTTGCTGGCCCTGCCCTCTCCGTAACCTTCCTTGGAGGACAGTTTTTCCTTGGACTGGGGTGGGAGGGATGGATTCAAGACGACTCAGGCGCATCACACGTGCTGTGCCGTCGGACCTCTCTGCTGGCTGGCGATCACCCGTGTGTGCAGCCGCTCCCCAGCGCTGGCATCTCCGCCCCGGCTCCACCTCGGTTCACCAGGCACTGGATTCTCACAAGGAGCCTGCAACCCAGACCCCCCGCGTGCGCAGTTTACAGCAGGGCTCTCACTCCTGTGAGACTCTCATGCCTCCGCTGATCTGAGAGGGACTTGGGTCAATGCCGGGAAGGCAAGTCCAGTTTGAGACGTCGGGACTTGAATTTGACATCCTCATCCCTGCCCCTCCCCGGGACCTTGGCTGGGCCCTCTTCCTCTCTGTTCCCGGGTTCCCTAACTCTAAGATAACTGGGTCCCTCTGAGTAAGATCTAAGGTCCTCAGCAGCCCCGGCCACCTGTGCGTTTGGAACATAAACGCACCGCCAGGGCACGGACTGCTCTCACCTGCATCTCAGCGCTGCTTTGCAACTCGCGCTTTGTCTGGGCAGAATCGCACGGCTGGGACGCTCTCTCCATGGGCTGACGAGAAGGAAAATGGCTTCATGGGACAGCCGATGAGGGGCTCCTACTGCCCGCAGCGCACGGGGCTGGGCCATCGCTGCCTGGTCCCCACGAGAGGCCCTGGAACTGCGCTGGGCCTCGTCAGCGCATCTGCACACGTGGGCGGTGCGGGCCACGCGGGCGCGACCTGCGCTGTTTGGCTGCAGCCGTGACTCCCGGAATGGCTTCGCTCGCTGTGCCAAAGTAGTAGCCGCTCGCAACGTGCTCGGGTTGTGAAATCGCTGGCTATTTGCTTCGTGGAAGGCATGGAAAAACACCGATCTGGGAGTGGAGAGATTTGTAACCAACGGTTGTCTCCACGTTGAATAATTTGGACGTTCAGCTCGTGTATCCATCCTGCTAGATTTCGCAAATTCAGATCGTTTCTCTTACTCTGAAGAAGGAAAAGGAGCTCTGAAGAGTCGATGGATGCTGCCACCAGTGACGCTGTGAGACTCTGCCCCACGCGGAAGGATGGTCTGGGAGAGAAATGAGCAAAGGCACAAGCACACGCTACGCAGACAGGCGGTGGCTTCAGCGGAACACTGAACAGTGACCAGATACCTTGGTAAAGACAGAAAGTGATCCTATAAAATCCAGTAGAGGAAAGTGCGGCCCCACTGAGATTCGTAACAGCAGGGCTGTCCTGTGTGAAGCACAGAGCTGGGGCGGATGTGCCAGGAGCTGGTGAATCTCCACGACTTTGCAATCGGGAGGACCAGTGTGAAGACTACTTGGTGGGCTGGCTGCCTGTCTGGCCTCCCCGCTCTGCTCCCTGAATCAAGGCGGCAGCTGATGCGCAGTTCAGCCACCTGTTCCTAAGAATGCACCTAGACATCTCCGTTTGCTTTGTGTAGACGCCGGAGCACCCGCCCTCACTGTGGGACCAGGGCAATGTGACTATGCACACAGCAGGACGCAGTCCTTCCAATAGCCGGGGAAACTGCTGCACAGGTGAGCACAGGTGATCACAGGTGAGCACAGGTGATCACAGGTGAGCACAGGTGAGCACAGGTGAGACCGGGTGTCTCTGTGCATTCCAGGAATGCAGCAGTGCCCAGCACAGTGGGGAGAGCACACGAACACCCAGTAAGGCTGCCATTGGGATCGTTCGTGAGGACAAGCACAGTTACAGGGACGGCACAGGATTGCACATCTATACACTCTTCATGCTAATAAGTGGTAAAAATATATTACCCGTGGAATTCGGATATAGGTGGAATTGTTTGAGCAAAGTTCTGGGCCAAGAGAAAGAGCAGGTGAGGTGAGATGCAAAGCCAGGGGGCTTTTCTGCGTTGTGGCAGCGTCTGCCCAACTTCACTCGATCAGAGCCGAGGTCCCTGTCACACTGGGGAACTTGTGCCTGTGCCCCAAGGAGGCAGAGACAAGCATGGAGACAGGATGCAGTGAGGCACTAAGTCCAATGCAGCCGCGTGACATTAAGGTTTCTTGGAAAATCACCACTAATTATCTTAGTTGAGGATAAACTGAGATGCACCAAGATTTCCTTTTTTACATAGAGGAAAACAAAGAATTTTCGAATCCCTTAGAAGAAAGTTTCGCCTGTGGCAAAGAACATTCTATAAATGTCCACTCTGGCAGGAAGTTAGATTTCTTTAGGTGTGAAATGCAAATCACCGGCTTCAGTGTTTTCTGTATCCAAGACAACAGCTTTAAGTAGAGAAACACATAAAGACAACATTGCCAGGAGAATTTGCTTATTAAAAAAATCATAAAAACGAATAAGTAAATAACTACTATAAGCTGTAAAGTGTCTACCTTTCTCCACGGAGTCAGAAATGGGCTTAGGTGTCAGGAAGGGCCAGGGTAGGCTGAGCTCGCCGCGGACGTGAGGGGTGGAGCCGCTGGACACCCCGAGAACAGAACCCGGGAAGTGCAGAAGTGCAAACCAGAATCCAGTGCAGGATGGCTCTGATGGGATTTTCCCACCTGGAAAGTATGCATGCCCTAACTTTCTGATTTATATGCTATTGACGGCACCGGTAATTCATAAATTGGAGTTCTCAACAGCTGTGAGTAACACACCGCCTCGCAGGGGACGTTTCTGTCTTCCTTCCACTCTGGGCTGTCCTCGGCTCTCCTGCGTGGGGGATGCACTCACAGCCTATGGAAATAAATAAAAGAGATTTATAAATAGAGGCTGTTTAGATAAAGGCAAAACACCATCCATCTGGAAAGAGGAGCTTATCTGCAGCAGATATGTGTTTATCCAGGGAAATTGGCAGTGCGTTAAACCTCACCGCCCTATTTTGCAAGGACATAAAACCACCATTGACAAGCCCAGTGGTCCATCGCAAAGCCAGTCCCCTGGGACCCTGCTCCGGGTATATTGGGCTATTTCTCTTCGAGGCAAAGCAAGGATTATCCCAGTGCAACAACAACGTGAGAAAGAGAACAGGAATACACCTTTAATGTATGCCGGGTCTCATGGCATGCCCACAGAGGTAGAAATAATGAGTTCTAAAGAGATGATCTGCAGAGTGTTACCTTTTAGGCTGTGTTTAAAATGGTACGAATAATCCAGCCATGGCCTGGAACTAACCACATTCATAGAGAATTCTTCCCTTTACTCCTCCAGTTGAAGAACTGCCAAAGGGACCATTTTGTTTGACACAACATGGAAATTTTTGAAGACAATCTCTTGCACATTCATGTAATTTTTTTTTTTTATTCTTGCACTCTGCAAGTTTCTTAAGGCCTGTAAAGACTTTACACCCGGAGAATAATTTGCGTCCCCAAATCTGGTGCGTTCTTGTTGCAAAGCACATCCTCTGGACAATGCTCAACTGCTCCAGAGCGCGGCCTGCCGTGGTCCACTTTGGTGGGTGCAAAGGCACTTCCAAGTCTCGGCAGCTGTGAGCTAACGGAAATCACTTCATTTTATCACGTGGTGAGAGTTGCATCTGAGAGTAAATTTGGGGTGATAACTTACTTTCCTTTGCTTTCAAAAACAGCCGTCAACGTCCGATTGTTCTTGGTGCTGTTGAGCAGTGAAGCCACGTGATCAAACGGTGGTCGTGTGGTCCACGAGAGACCAAGATGCTTTCGAAGTGGCAGCCGAGCTCAGAACCCCAAGCCAAGTGGTCGTGCTGTCCTAAATCTTCCCTGTGGTCGTGATTGAACAACAGACAATTCTCACGTCTTCTTCAGCACAGCGGGATCTCTCTCCTCCGGCCTCTAGCGTGACTGCGGCCGTGTGTGTGCCATGCTGGGGGGGCCGTGGTGCACCCCAGGATCCGCTGTGTGGGGAGCCGGCCCGGCAGCTTCCGGGTCACAGCGAGGGGAGGACAGAGCGTGGGTGACGTTGCTTTGAAGAACTGGGACGAAGCCAGGCTTTGCTAAAGTGAGCCACCGCGCTGTCACCCCACGTGGCCAGGGACGTGGGACACAGACTGTGCTTCACTTCCTTGTCCCGTGGTCTCCTGCCGGGCCCTGGAGGGTGGTCACGGGGACCACCCTCTGCAGAAAACGAAGCCACGTCCAGAGCCCGGGCATT